>NW_021703774.1:33621971-33700279 GCF_005190385.1 Monodon monoceros | reverse complement strand
AAGAGGATGCTCTGAGTTCCCAAGTGGAGGCAACAGGCCCAGAGTCTGAACCACAGAGAGGCCGGGCACTGAGGCTGAGTGGCTGTGGTGGGCCGCTGGATGCTATTTCTGTACCTGTCGTGGTTCACTGGAGCAGGGAAGTTCAGACTCAGCCCCTACAGAGCAGGTTGCTCCAGTTAACCAAGTGGACAGCTGCCTGGGAAAGTGAACTTCCCACACCCAGGGGTCCCAGGGAGGTCCAGGACCTATGACCAGCCACTTCTAGAAGTTGGATCTGACTCATCTTCCCAGTGAGCCTGCAGAGGTCCAAGAGCAAGCACTGCCCTCCAGTATGACCTTGAGCACAGTATACGAACCCTGCCAGACAGTCTTCTCACCCAAGGCATGAGAATGGTAACATGACACCATTGGTTGTGTGAGTGACATGGGACAGTATATTTGGAAATGCATGGGCAACTGGAAAGTGCTTTACAGAAGGCACTGAGGCTCATACACCTTCGGTAATTTGCCTGTGATCTTCAGAGATTCCTGGGGCTGGAACGCAGGTGTGCCAACTGCCCATTCAGGACTCACTGCCTCAAACCAAGTTTCCCAGGAGGCTGAAAAGGTCTGCCTGGCTCTGGTCAGCTCCAAGATGGCAGTTGGATAAGAAATGGTTAAAGCCAGGAAATTCCATGTTTCTATAGAAAGCTGGAAGGACTTCCCCATGGCGACACCTGGTGGTTTCCTCTGGCAGCCCCACCCCTAGTACAGTGACACCAGAACGGGGAGCCCAGTTGAGAACTGCCTTGTGCTCACATAGATACACTTACTGATGCCCACCCCCCTCCTCGCAAGCAGCCAGGGCTGCTGGGTGCGACCCAGAGATGCTGTCCTGCCGTGTCTGACAGCAGAACTAGGAGAAACGTCCCTTAGACCTCTTGTTCTTCACCCAGGATTCCCAGTTTCCCCCCTGCCTGGCATACAGTAGAATTCCATTTCCTTGATTAGGCGGGGCCATGTGATTTCTTAACCAAAAGCATTTAATTGCTAAGGCAAGACACCCTGCTCCCCCCCAGCCCCTGTGACAGTGTGATTCTGTTAGATGTCGTGACTGCCCTCTCAGTCTGGGTCCTCGAGTGACCACAGAGCAGAGCTCCCCTGCTGGCTCACAAGGGACACGTAGCTTTGGTGAGAAATCAACCCTTTTTATTTTTCTGTGGTATGCGGGCCTCAATGCTGTGGCCTCTCCCGCTGCAGAGCACAGGCTCCGGACGCGCAGGCTCAGCGGCCATGGCACACGGGCCCAGCCGCTCCGCGGCATGTGGGATCCTCCCGGACCGGGGCACGAACCCGTGTCCCCTGCATCGGCAGGCGGACTCTCAACGACTGCGCCACCAGGGAAGCCCCCAACCTTTGTTGTTTTAAGCCAGTGGGATGTTCAACATTAACCCAGCCTATGGCTAAAGCTCTACTTGTTCCCCCTGCCCCCGCCCCCGACGAACCTACCTGGTCCTCACCAGCATCCCTACTCTGCTCTCTCTGCAGCAAGCCCGCTCTCTTTCCCAGAGTCTTCAGCGCCCTGGAGTGCAATGACTGTGTGTCCAGCATCTACTAGGAAGCAGGCACTGTGTGCCGAGGACACAAAGGGGAGACCTAGGCACCCCCTCCGCCAGGAGCCGGGGTTCAGGACAGCGTGGTGAATGTTGTGAGCTATATACTTCAGCAGGGAGTGACTCTGTGAGCCCAGTAGAGGGGGACTGCAGCGGGAAGGGGCAGCTGATGGCCAAGAAGGGCTTGCAAGAAGAAAAGACACTCAACCAGACTTTGAAGGGAGGGGAGTTGGGCAGAGAAGAGGGGGTCGGAGGTATGGCATCCCAGGTCTTGGGAACACATGCACAGGCTCAGAAGTACAAGATGGGCAGTGAGCTGCTGTGTGGTGACAGACCAAGTTTCGCTGGGCATCCTCTGTGAGGTCACATCCTCTGTGTGGACAAAAAGAATGAATGTCTTGCCGGTGGTTTTGAGCTGCTGGCCCGAGCTGGGCAGCATGTCCGTTGTTTCATCTGAGGAGGTACAGGAGCCTGGCAGGCTCCTGAGGGGAAGAGGACACCTATAAGAGGCCTCACCGCGTTTTCCTGAGTGGCTCTGAGGACTCATAGAAATAGAAGTGACAATTCAGAGGTAGCGCTAGGACCAGAGGCACGGGGAGGGATGGGGGGCGGTCTTTGATGGTAGTTCTCAGGGAGAAAGCTCACATCTGCCTTCTCCAGAGGGAGGCCAAGTGGTGTCATAGGAAGGGCAGGGCTTTACAGTCAGAGGTCTGAGTCTTGACTTGAGAAAGTCACTCAACCTTTCTCATTGACTTGGTGCAAAACCAAAATGAGATGCAGTGCCTGCTACCCAGTAGGTCCTGAATAAATACTAGGTGCCTTTTCTGCCCCTACGTGGCTTGAGCCTGTTTGTCACAGCTGCCTCACCTGTCCAGTGCCTTAAAGAAGAGGGGAGAGAAGGACAAGGGCCAATGGGTGTGTGGAAGAGGTGGGCAGTGTGTACTCAGCGTGCCCAGGCATTTTTGAAGGGCTGAGTGTTGAGGTCTTGGAACCTTGCTCCTTGCCCCCTTCACAGGTCAGCTCTGGCCAGGAGCTTTGGGTGCGGAAGGAGGAACAAACACTGCAGCCAGACCTGGCACCACCCCCAGGCAGCGGGAAGAGATGCAGTGGGTGCAGCACCAGGCCACTGTGTACTGTCTTTCTTGGTATGGGAAAGTGAGTATTTCACTCATTCTCTTAACCCTTCAAACCTCCTACTCACCATTCCCTCCCACGCTCTCAGCTAAAGGATTTGCAATTAATTCCGCTGCAATAAAAGAAGAGATCAAGAAGGAACTCCCTCATCTTCTCGCCCCACATCCACTGCCTGCCTTCCCTCCCCTGAGATGGAGGAAATGAGGAAGCGCCTCCTCTCTAGCCCTTGCTGGCCCTTGCATCTATGCTTTGTGATCTCACCCTCATTCTACTGGGTCCTGCCCTTGAGAAAACATGCCTCAATATTGTCCATTGTAAAAAGAGAAACCTGGGCCCTTGACCCCTTTTGATGCTCCCCATCCAAAGCAAAGCCTTTGGATGAGCTGCCAGGAGTTTGACTCCCCCTTCCCACGTGCTGCCCAACTCACTCCAGTCAGCTCATTTCCCCTGTACGGCAAGTGCTATTGACAAGGGTGACCTTTCTTCGCTGGCCTCATCTTACCCCACGGGCATTTGTCAGCCGATCCTCCTTGTTGAAACATTTCCTTCTCCGGATTCTGTGACTCTCCCGGACACCTACCTCTGTCACTCGCTCCGTCTGCCCTCTTTGCTGGCTTCTTATCCACTGGATTTCTAATCATTGGGACCTTCTCTTTTTTTCCATTTGTATATTCTTCCTGGGGATCTCATAGTTTGACTACATCTATAATGCAATAGCTCCTAAATTTGTTTTCAGGTATGATCTGTCCCTAAAACTCCATATTCATATATCCAAGAGTTTACTTGATATTTCCACTTGGATGTCTAATAGTCATCTCAACTTTACCAGGCCAAGCAGAATTCTTGACTAACCGTACTACCTCTTCCCCCAGGCATTCACTACCTTATTATATCGTTTCATTTTTAGAGTAACACTATTTTGCTTATTTATCTGTTCTCCCTGAAACCAGAAAGCTCCATTATCTGTTCCTCTGTTCAATACTATATGACAGTGCTTGGCACACGGTCAGGCTTAACTGACTAACGAACGAGTCTTTGGCATACGTAATATGCCAGGGTTTCTAACTCCTGAGTAAAAGGAAGCTTCATATGCCTATGGATATAAACATTTAGGTTAGATCATCATAAAGACCGTTTCCTAAATTCAGACCCACCTGGTCTCCTTTTTTGGTTTCTATCTGGATCGAATGGGTCTGTTTTGACTGTCACTGGTTTCCGTCAAGCTCCCATCAGAATATATGAGATGAGTTAAGAGTACCCCGAAAGGATAGCCCGCCTTTGCCTTAGGACTCTCTGAAAAGGATTTTGGGTCCTCTGTTCACAGCTTAAGCACTAGCTCCATCTCACAGCTCGTCACCTACATTCCACAGCACAGGGTGGCAGAACAGCCTCAGCTTTGACTTAGCTAAGACCAAGGGACCAGCAAGAGAAGATCAAGCTGGAGCTCTACCATAAAGTGAGGGAGCGAGAAAAGATGACACATTAGAAGGGCATGAGAAAGTCGAATAAAAAATATACAAATAACAGATGGCAATGGCAAACCTAAGGAGAGGATGTAACGCGTCTGGGGTAGGATTCCTTGTATTACCATTGAACATTGGGCATGAGAGATTTGATCCACCCCAGGGGCCTCTGGTATTAGAATAAGCCCACGAAACATAAGTGTGGGCCCTAGGGGCTCCAGGATGCATTTCAAACGATCACCTTTGAATAACTTCACCCTTGAATATATGATCTGCTAGAATCAAAATCTAAGGGAGAGAAAGCATTTTCGGTATGCTCCCACCCCACCCCCGTACTCAACACCCACAGCACAAACACATGGGTAAGCTCTTCTTCCAGAGGCAGGGGGCTGCCAAGGGCAGAATGACCCAGGGCTTTGGTTGTGGAGGAACTAAAACCTTCAGTCACCCTCAGTTGTGGCTGACAAAGCTTCCAAGCAACTTCACAGGCTCCGTTCCTGCAAATGGGGAAATCTGACTAGTGACAGAAATGAGAACAGTCCTCACTGAAAACACGGGAGGTGGATTCTGTGGAGGAAATGGTTCTCATGGCAACAGACTGCCCAATGGTGAGCGGGAAGACTTGCTACGCAATCCCTTAGGTTCCACACATGGGCTAAAGGAAAATGCTGGGGTGGGGGGGGGAATCCACATTCTAAATGCACCTCTGCTGTTGTCTTGCTGGGGGAGGGAGAAGATGGTTGGCTCCTGCGGTCACCCCAACTCTCCTTCTGTTGCCAGGCAGGGCTCCGTAACCACAGACGAATCAAAATCCCTCCTGGGCAGCGGGACTCCTGGATTGGAGATTTCAGGGAGTGGAGAAAGGATATAAACTGCAGCATCGAAACCTAAAAACGTATTTTATTTCGAAGTTGTGCTTTGGATTTTCCCCAATCCAACATCTGTTGAGTGACAGTCTTAGGTTCACACAAAGCATCTCCAAGCATACATACAATATTCCAGTTATCAACACTATTTTAAAGAATATACCATTTTACACAAACGTGACATACAAGTCAGACGCCACAAAATTGCAATTCCCTGGAAGATCTAACTTCTCTTCTGAACGTGAAGTACATATACACCAGCCCTTCCCGTGGTCTGTTCATCCTGTTGCTGGCATCATCTCTCATCTCTTTGGGGAGAAACCAGGGCACCCTGAGGAGGTTGGCTGAGACCAGTGTTTCCAGTTTACAGGCTGCTGGCTGCAAACTCCTCTCTTTTCCAAATTGGGATGCTGGTAGCCCCGCCCCACCTCTGCTTCCCAAAGACTGACCATCAGAGTCCACACCGGGAAAAGGATCCATGCCTCCAGGGGCAGATTGGGGTTCTTCGAAGCATCATGCTGGTTTAGGAAGCATATCCGAGGAAGACTGGTCTCCCTAGGCCCTGGGTGGCCAGCTCCGTTTGGCTTTTCGGTGTAAAAATCACAGTGTGCAACCTCGATTCCAGTTGATTGCAATGAGCTCTGCCGAGAAGGACTCTCTTCCTAGGGTTCCTAGTCCTCTGGACAGGACCATCTCACAGGTGTTAGGAGCACCAGAGAGGGGAAGACAACTCGGCTCCCATAGCGGGGGTAGCAGGCGACCTCTCACACACTGTCCAGTTCATGATGCAAATCAGCAGATGGACACTGACCGAGGGGATGGTGAATGCAAGTCATGTACAGGGCTGAAAGAGAAACAAGGCAGGAGCAACAGAACAGGCCCAAGGTGTTGTCATTAGGAGCTTTGCCTTTCCTTTCTTAGAGAAGGATGTGCCGGAAAAAGAGGAAAAGGGCAGGTATGGGCACCAATTTTGACCAGTTGGATCAAAAGGAATGTCAAGTGAAGGGTAGGGTTTCATTTCCAGCAAGGAAACAGATCCTTGGGTATGAAAGGCCCCTATTGGCTCAGGACCTGTGTAAGTCCAGGTGACAGACAAGGACAGGCCACTAAACAGATCAACAAAAGCCAAGAATGCGGAGGACTGTGGGTTGCCTCTCACAGGTTGACACACGCACTGAAGGAGTTCTTCATCTCTCCCTCCTGGCTCTTGGGATGGTTTTCCTGGTGTTGCAGGCTACTTTTCTAACTAGCAACTTCCTACAAAGCTTCTCTTTTCCTTCACACAAAAGGAGGAGAATCCTACCTCTTTCCATAGAGCCAACTACCAACTTCAAAATGTTGGTCTGAAGAGCATTTTCTGGGCCAAAGATAAGAAAATTCAGATTTTCCTATCTGAATGGCAACCCGCTATCTCTCCTAAACGGTGGAAAATAAGGCAAAAAGCACAGCTTTAAAACCAGAAAACAGAGAAGAGGAATGAGTTTCAACTTTAACTCAAGTAGTTGTCTGAGACCCACGAGCCTGGGGTTTGACTGTCCCCAGCCCTGGTCCTCCTGGGATAGCATGATGTTAGGGGAGCTGGGACCATGGGCACCAGATTTGGAAAGCAAATTAAAGCAGACAAGGGTATTATTTTTGCTTTTTGGAGGTGAACCAGAAAAACAGCCGAAGGAAGGCCAAAACATTCAGCATCCAATTTTTGATTTTCTTAGATTCGGGCCTTGGAAAGACTTTAAAGCCCATGGGGCGAAGAGTTCTCTTAGTTGTGCTTGTCTGGATAAATGAAGACCAGTTTTTTGTTTTTTTTTTTTGCGGTACACGGTCCTCTCACTGTTGTGGCCTCTCCCGTTGCGGAGCACAGGCTCCGGACGCGCAGGCTCAGCGGCCATGGCTCACGGGCCCAGCCGCTCCGCGGCATGTGGGAACCCCCGGACTGGGGCACAAACCCGTATTCCCTGCATCGGCAGGCAGACTCCCAACCACTGCGCCACCAGGGAAGCCCCTGAAGACCAGTTTTAAGGAGCAATGTCTCTCTTTAATCTAACTAGGGCTCCCTAAGCCCCCGCTGGTCCCTGAAGAGAGGCCTTGTGGAATAACCCAACTAGGGGATAAACCTAGAATACATTTTCATTTGGGAACAATTTTAGGATTAGCAAAGCTGAATTTAATTTTTAATAGGATTATGAATTTTATGTCTTAAGTACCCAAAAAAGTGGGAGGAAGGACCCATTTCTTACCTTTTCCAAACCTGCCAAAAACACAATAAAACTGTCTTAAGCCTCTTTACCCTAAAAGCAACCAACTATAAAACTGTCTTATACAGGAAAATGTCTTAAATGGAAAACGGTACATCAGAGACAAAATAGGAATCCGAGAAATGTCTATACATTCAGAAAAACTTTAGAAGTTCTGTAAGAAGATTGGGTTGTAGTTCCAGAGAATGGAGGAGAGCAAAAGCAAACACCAATGATCAATTCACACCAATAGAAAGAAGACAGAGAGAAAGCCCCCAACCCCAAACAGTTTACAGGATTGAGTCCCATCCTGCTAAATTTCACACGGTGGAGAGAGTCAAAGGCTAGGTTCTCTGGCCCAGACAGAGTTGAGATTTGTAACGGAAACAGAGACCCCTGGTGGCTCCTGTGTGAACTGCCACAATAGCTTACAAAGAGACCAGTCTATCTAGGACCAGGAGAAGCTACACATGCCAGAGACTAGAAAAAGGTGTGTGTGTGTGTGTGTGTGTGTGTGTGTGTATGTGTGTGTGTGTGTGTAAAACAGAGAATGAACTGTATATGATTCTCTATAATCAGTACCCAAAACAAGATGCCACTGAGAGCTGGCCGTCAGCAGCCAACCATCTGGTTAGGCATCCCCTGTGTCTGAGGGGACTGAGACTTCAGCCCACGGCCCTGTGACTTGCCTTGCCAGATTTCACAGTGACCTGATAATGGAAAAACCTATCTCTGGCTAACCTAAGAACAGTATGTACTGTAGCTGGCTGGATTACGACAACTGGGGGAAGCAGAAGGTAGTGGGAAGGGTGGGGGAGGGCTGGGCGATAACGAGGGCTTCATTCTCAAGGTTTTGGGTGATGGGGAGGCTAATTCCTGCAAGAACAACTTAGAACCTAATTTTCAACTGAAGTCCCCAAGCTAGTTAAATAGGAAGATTTTAATAACAGTCAGTCCCTCCAGTCCCCTTGTCTAGAACAATTAAATTACATCCCTCAGACAGTACAAGACTTGTCAGTGGACTGTGGGGAGGCAGAGGAGTTGACACCGGGGCTAGTGGCATTTGTTTTGGGGAAGACAGTGGGCTTGGGCCGTGTGGCTGGCGGCTTGACTGGGGCCGCCATCTTGACAGACTTGACAGGCCGGAAGGCGCAGGCGATGTCCCCAGCAGTGCTGGCGCTACGCTGGAAGGTGGGCTCAGGGTCCTTGAGGAGCTGAGTGTGCAGGGGGCTGGAGGGCTCCGATGTGGGGGCCACCACAGGGGAGGTCTTGAGGGGCTCCAAGGTGTCCAGAACCACGTCCGGGGTGTGCTTGACGCTGCTCTGCCGTTCTAGCTCCCGCAGCTCGTTCAGGGCAGAGTTCATGGTCGCCTCAATATCCTGCGGACAGGAGAAAGGAGAGAGTGAGGCTCACGTAGGGAGAAGCCCCCAGGGTCCTAGTTCAACAACCTGGGCCAAATCATGGAGAAACCGACTGTAAGGAGATGTCCAGATGATTTTATTTGGCCAAAATCTTTGAACATCTGGATGTTCAGAATGGGAGGGAAGGGGGGCAAAAGGACTTTCGTTCTCATGAGGGTTTTTTTTTTTACCCTTTAGACAGAGTGGTTGAGATGCTTTTTAAATAGAGCCCTCAGGTTTTAGACACATGCACGGATGTATCTATGGTTGAGATGACATGTAATCCAGCAGGGACAGGAAAGGTGGATGAACTAAGGGTGGCCAGGAGTTTGGTCATGAGTACATGGGATTCATATTCTACGTTTGTTTGAAACTGTACATAATAAACAATTTTTTAAAAAAGTGGTACAGATGAAGTATGATCTTTGTTATCTTGGACTTTAAAGGCCAAAGGTTAAGAGGGTTAGTCCTTCCTCCTCAAGGACTGAGGGAAGGTTCAAGAGCCCTGGCCCTGAGGATCCATCAGGACACCCCCCCACCCCTGCCCCCGCTCCACCCCATCCAGAGTGCTCATCTTGATGAAGCCATTTCCTTCCACCCATCACCCTAAGAGGGGACCAAGGGGTGACCAGGAGGGGGAGCCAGAGCCCACATAGGTGAATCTCCATTGAGTTTCACAGTGCAATACTCCAGATCTTAGGAAACAGCAGGCCTAGCTCAGGGGCTCAAGGCAGAACCAAAGACCCTTTGTATGCAGCCAGCTGCCTCCCAGGGAGACCTCCCAGATCCCTCCCCACCTCTCCACACACTGTGTCTAGCACCCCCAAACCACCGCGGGGCTCCTCCCTTGGGATTAAACTCACATGGAAAGACTGCATGTTTCAAGCAAAGGCCCCTGGTGAAGGCTTCTTTGCCCTACAGGGTAATCCATGCTTTCTGCCGAGAGTGGTTCAATGTCACTCATCCCTCTGATGTTCTCAAACCTTAAAATTGTGCAGAAAGAACTCCATCTCCCTCCTCAGTCCTGCTCTGCAGCTAGAGTCTGTCCCAGTTATGTAGCTATTCCGACGTTCCTAACACCTGGCCAAAGAGGGAGCTGGGAGGATTCCCGTGGTGCAAGGCAGATTGCAGCCAAGAGCTTAAGGAGAGGCACAGAAACAGAAGGCTAGCAAAGCAAGACATCTCAGGCCTGTAGCTTAATACTGTGCTTGCCAGGCACACCATCCCTAAGCAGAGCACTGCGATTAAGCCAACAGAGGCCACACCCAGCCTCTACCCCGGAAGTTGGGGTGAGGAGAATCTCAACTCAGTTGAGACATAAAAGGGCAACGATGAGCCTTTAGTTCCTACCTGGTCTAATGAAAATTATAGAGTTGGGAGAGACGTCTGAGTGAACTGCTTGGAGTGGCCCCGAGAGTCGTATTTTTAGAGGTGGGGTTGGATCTCTAATATTTCATGGAAAACAGAGACTCGTCAGTGAGATGCATACATGGAAGGAAGACCCTGTAGCAAGCAAGGGAGCTCATCTCCACTGCCTCTGGAGGCTTGGGCTGGAAACCTTTCTGGTACCGGAGTGCGCAGTGGCAGAGTAATTCAGGGCCTTCACAACCAGGAGCAGATTGTTGATTGATCATTGATCTATCACTAGGGACCAGAGATTAGCCTCAGGGATGATGGGGATGGCACACTGATATGAAAATGTGGCCAGAACTACCTCTGAGCCTCACCACTCGGGCAGCTTCACTGAAATCTACCAGGGTCTCAAGACTCAAAATTGGGCTGAATGGATTCTATCAGAAACACTCAATCTGTAACTACTGGCTTTAAAAATTACAACAGGCTTGCAAATAGCCCATATATGAGCAAGAAGCCTGCCTTCTTTTATTTTGTCTTCAAGTTCTTTTTGGGGAGAGAGGGATCGGCAAATTTCTTGGAAAGCCATCTTATCGGGTCTAGATGTCTAACAGTCCCTGAACTCAGTGTATAATGTACAAAGCACCGTTCTCTTTCAAGTGCCGTCATAACGAGCATGGGCCGCGCTAAGCAGCAGTGACAAGTGTAGATCTGTGGTAGCTATTTGTCCAAGAGCCCCCAGTTACCTGTGCAATGACCTCAGGGTCCATGGGCCGGTGGTTATTGAAGCTTTTCGACCTGCCTGCTGTCACCGTCTTCCGGATCTGTGGACTGTCCAGCCGATTCTTCAGGGATGAGTGACGGCTGATGGAGTTGAGACTCCCATGCCCACTGATGGAACACTTATCTGGCCCTTCCTTGGGGAGACTCTGGCTCAGGATGGGCTGGGAAGATGGGCGGCAGCTTGCCCCCACCCCCGGGGACGCGGAATCAGTCAGGGAACTGCTCAGCCCATGGCCGTCGCTCCGAAATGTTTTCCGGATGCTCCCAGATTCTGGCCGCTTCCTTTGCCTTCAATGACAAACAGAAAGGGCGGTTTGATCAGGGAGCCCTGGCTCCGAGGAAGCTAGGATGAGTGAGGGAGGGGCAGATGTTGGTACCCAGGGACTTCTGGAAGGAGAGGACACAGAGCATGTCTTCTCCTGTGTCACCTTCCCTTGCTTTCTCCATGTCTTTGTCTCCCTGCCACCCCCGACCTGGGCAAAGGAGAAATAGATACTTACTTGGTGGTCGTGGGCTTTGAGTTCTCAAGATGTAAGGTGCTGTCAGGAAAAATGTCTGATTAAGCAAAAGTTTCTAATGGGAGACAGATTCATGAAAAGGTACCCTCCGTTACCCTGCTCTGCACAGAAAGCAGGCCCCAGACCCCAGGTAGGAGAAAAAGTCTCACCATCACCAAGGAGGTAGGGAATTGCTGGTAAGAGGAGAGTTGACTTTTCCAAATTTTAGCATGTTTCTTAGTCCACTGACAAGAGTAATTATTTTGGGCTTTGGCCAGAGGCTGTGGTTGCTTATTCTGCAGACATGGAACAGAATATTTTTCAAGAGGCTGCAATGCTGCAGAGTTCGGGTCACGTTTGTGCATTTTCTAGGGTGGAAATACATCTACGTGACCCTAAGTCACCCAGCACTGGGCTGAACCCTGGCTCTGAGTCGATCTGTTTCAGACCACTAAAGCTCTCAGATGAAATGGTCTGGCAGAATCTTATTCATATGGGTGTTGCCCACTGCTGAATAATCTCATTATCTCTTGGAATCAGATACTATAGGACCTAATCTAAGAGGCAATGACACCTCTGGTTTGGGATGGCAGCTGGGCAGCTCTGAACTTGAATCTACTAAGGGCCACTGAGGCTGAGGTGGGAGTTGAAGACGGAAGAAGGGAAGGGGTAGGACCTGAAGGTAAGGAGCTGGTCCTTGGGGCAGGGCCACTGCGGAGGTCTTCCTCATCATACATGCCCGGGGCCCGGTTCGGGATTTGGCACACAGCAGCCACTCCGTGAGGCTGCCTGCTCGGCAGCTTTAGCCTTGGGGGTCAGCCACTCTCCAGTGGATAAAGGATGTTCGCAGAGTCTTATAAGGTCCAGTTGAAATGACTTTTCCTCTTCTGCAAATTCTTCCCTGACCTCCCTCCCCCAGGGGCAGGCAGACTTGATCACTCCCCCTTCTGTTCCTTCAGTGCATCTATGGAACCACTTTTTAGTGACTTGTCTCTGTGGTATTCACCTTGCCCAACTGTGAGCTCCGAGGCCAGGGATCATCTTATTCGTCCCTGAATAAGCGGCAGGCGTACCTGGCACAACAGGAGGTGCTCAGTAAATGTGTGGAATTGAACTGAGAGGCCACACCCTAATAACTCCTTGCTGATTTCCTTTTTCCTTCTTGTGAGGAGGGCTGACTTACAAGGCCCAAACTGCTAATGAGGCAGATTTATGGAGTGGCTGGTGTGGGCCAGGCCCCAGGGATATAGAGGGAGGAAGACAGAGTTCCTGGTTTCAAGGAGCTCAGCCTGGTGGGAGATCCAAGCGCAGCTTGTGTTCTGAGATTGCCTCGGGAATACAGAATAAGGGCACCTAACTCAGCCCTGAGGAATTCAGGGGTGTCAGAAAGGCTTCCCTAAAAAGAAATCTTCGGACTGAGTCTCGAAGGGAGAGGAGTCGACCAGGTGAGAAGACAGCAGATGTGAAGGTCCAGGGGTGAAAGAGAACCCAGGGTACTCAGGAGAGAGAAGGAGCTCGGGAGGAGAGCTGTGTGGGGCAGGAGGTGTGGCTCGAAGGCCGATCAGCCCTAAGGGCAAGACATCCCGGGGGGCGGCTGCTCACCCACGGACCAGCTGGCGTCTGGGCAGACCACATCCTCCAAGACCCCATCCTGATACCACCAACCAAGGAGTTCACGGGAACCGCCTTGACTTTCTACCGGATGTTCATCTTTTGAGTATTCAAGGTATTACTCGCTACAATTCCTTTGTACAAATGGCAACAAATATATGATGGCTTAAAAATCTGTACCCGACTAATTAGCTAACTCTCTCTCCACCAACCTCGCCTTGGTTTCTGGGTTAATTACAGGCTTACAACCTTATGATTATAGGCTTATAATTAACGCAGACTTGTAAATAATGAAGAAAATGTCATTGGCCCACAGTTAACTTTTTACTAGCTGGCCCCCCAACAGGGCACACTATGCTGGAGGGAAATCAATTAAATCCTCGATCTTTCTTACCGGTCTGACTGAAATTGTAACTACACTGACCAAGTGCGCTGAATCAGCTACTTTACTAAGTAGAGGGTGAAAGAGATGGAAAAGAACCATGTGCCCCAAACACTCCCCCTGCTACCGTCTGGTTGGAAAAAAGCCAAGAGATCTGGGCGACCTGGTGCAGTTTAAAAACAACAAGCATCTTTTATTCTCCTTCCAGTTTCAGTGTCCAGAGGCTACGGTTAACAGGTTTTCAATGTGCAAATCATTTCATTCCTCCAAAGCCAGAGGGGAATAAAAACTGTACATCATCTCCAATCCATATTCATCGGGAGCGCCCTGGGGCTTGTCATCCTGCTGGCACTGGGCCAAGGTTCAGGGTCTGGCGGAAAGAGGTCTGTAGGCTTTGGGGCTTGGTGTCTGGCCCCTTGAGATGAGATTAGTTCTCCAATAACCTGAATGTCTCTAGGGGAGGCAGCAGCACACAGGCGTGGAATCCCTCTAGACGGTCAGATCGGGTGTGGGTGGAGTTAAAACCCCAGGATGCTGCTAACAGCCACTGTGAAAGCTGGGGGGCACAGTTACGAGCCTGCTGGACAGAAGTGGGAATCTGCAAAGGGACTAACAGGGAAGGATACACAGGGCCAAAGCAATAGGGGAAAAAAATGGCAAATTATTTCTACTGGTGTGAAAGGGCAAGAGAAAAGGGAGCTGGGGGGTTAGACAGTGAAGAAAGAGCTCAGGACAAAGCTTTCCTTGTGGGGGTTGGTGGGGGTAGTGGTCGCCTTTCCTCCAGGGGAGCGAATGCAGGATGAGGGAGAAACAGACATGTGATATCTAAATAAACCATCTAGGGTGACATGAACCTGGTAGAAGATGCACGAGACTTTGGATCTTTGGACAGACAAGGGCCAAGGAAGACATCAAAGATTATTAGTTGAGTCAGAATTGGAAAAGAGAAGGCACCTCTGAGAAACAGTACAAAACCAAGTTACGTGAAGTGACTACAGCTTTGGCCAAGTTTTCAGCAGTCAGATGGCCAGGAAGGTCTGAGCGGACAGACGCTGCAGGGACAGAGGGGCACACCCGTCCTTAGCGTGACGGCCGCTAGCCGGAGACCTGGGCCTGCTGATGAGGACTGTGGATGCTTCCTTGGCCCTGTCCACCTTGGAGCAGCCACGAGCACATGCAAGCTGTCGGGCCGGGAAGTGGGGGGATGCAGCACAGGGATGGAGAGGGCGGTTAGGCCAGAGGGTGAGGCAGGGTGTCGCAAGTCATTCAGGGGAGCAGAAAATGAAAAGCAGAGCTTACTTGTTGATGTTTGCAAGATAAATATCGGCTACATGACCCCCACTGGGACAGCTGGCCCCCGCTCTGGCTGTCACCTTTTCTTCAGGTGGCTCAGAAATGACCTCAATCTCAGACTTGGGGCTGGACCTCTCCACGACACCGTCCTCGCTGGGGGAGAAGCGGCAGGCAGGCAGGGAGGAGGGGAGAACAACAACACAAAAAGCAGTGTTAAATCGGCAAGATGGCCCCCCGACACACACGCGACCCCACGACGGTTCTGAGGCAGCAGCGACGCCTGGCTGGGCTCTGGGAGCGGAGGCAAGGAAAGCTACGGGCCTTTGGAGGGTCATTTAAATAAAGATAAATAATCCTGCTGAGTTCTGCGGGGTCCTCAGATCCTCCGAAAGCTGGGCTAGGGGACTCCTGGATTCGAGGTGTCTGCCTTCTACCCCTCGCTGCTTTCCCGGGGCAGCTGTGCTGGGGCCACCTCCTGCAGGAGGTCCAGGTGGCCGTTTATGTGCTCAGGTCCCGAGCACAGCTGGGCAAGGGCAGTCAGCTCTGCCGTGGCTCTGGAGATGCCGGCGTTGAGGCAGGACACTGCCACACTCTGTCGTAGCGCATCTAGCCCTGCTTAGAGCGTCCAAGCCGGTCCCAGGTCTCTCCACGGCTCTCCCGGCCCCTCTGGCTACTGATGACAAAGAAAGCCCCTTCTCCCCCACAATTCATCTTCTCTCGGTCCTGGAGTGAAGTCATAATGCTAAATTTGGGAGGGTCCACGCACAGATGGCCACCAGGTATGCGATGTTATCAACAGAGGGAGGATTTCCCCGCAGAACGAGCTGGGGAGAGGCTGGGAGGGTGCAGACTCATTCAGGATATCAACCTTTAAAAAATAATATTAAGGGAAGGACTAAAAACACTGACAGCATCGTATCCAAGGGGAGGGAGTCGGGGTCAGAGGCAGGGCAATGGGGCAGGGAGGCAGATTTGAGGGGCCACGGGGAAAAGCCTTCCTGATGCAAAGACATTGCTTCAAAGAGCAGGAACCAACCTACAGCCCATGTGATGAAGTCTCTCTGGAGCCAGTCCATGTTCCCTTTGTTCCCCGACATCCTTTCCCCTCCTCTCCCCTGTCTTTCTCCAAGTCAACCTCATCTGGGTTAAATGAACTGGGTTATTTCCACAAGGCTGGCTGCTTAAGCTAGATTTCTACTAGAAAACGAACTCAACATTTTCATTTACAAGTGGAAAAGTGCCATCAGGTTGTTTAAAAAAAAAGACAGAGAAATCAAAATGTTTTCCCGACCTGATCTTTCCAGAAAGGAAATATAAGTGGTCAAATAATAACCCCTCATTATCACTCATCAGGTATAAATGTGGATGAGTGCTGGCTGGCAAGTTTCTAAAATGACTGGGGGTGGGGGAAGGTGGTGGAGATGTGATTGGCGGGGGAGTAGAGAGTGGAGAGATGAAAAAACAATTCTCCACTCAGTCTCTGAGTCTGGGGGCCCTTTAAAGGAACCGCGACACTTCAGGACTGTGTTGGCGCCCCCTAGGGGTTGGTCTCCCTCATCCTCCTGGGCTCCAGAAATAAAGTCTCACTCCCACAGTGCGGCCAGGGACCCCTAAAGGTGCAGGAGGCCTAACGTACGTGTCTTGGACCACGATGTACTGATGGGGGATGAGTCCGTCGATGCCATTGTGCCGGCCTTCCCACCAGTCGTCGGAAGCCCGCTGGTAGAGCAGCAGGGATGCCCCCTTCTTGAAGGACAGCTCTCGGGCTGTCCGGCCCACGTAGTCAAACTTGGCAATGGCCTCGATGGGCTCACACTCTGAGAGGGGTGGAAAAGAAGGAAACACATGCTGTTGGGACTCACAGACTCAGGAAACTGGGTAGAAGAGCCCAGCTAGCTGAACTTACAGTGGTGGGAAGATAACCTAGTGTGAAAATAAGTCACGGATGATCTATAAAGCAGGTATTCCCATGCAGGCTGTGCAAACCCCTGAAAGCACTTGTATGCCCTTCCTTGCCTTTGCTTATGCTGTTCCCTCCACTTGGAATCCCTCTCTCTGTCACGTGCCTGATGAAACACATTGAATCACAACTCAAACATCACCTGCTTCCTCTAGTAACTTCCTTGGTGTTCTCATAGCTCTTTATGCCATACTGTACTTGTAAGCATTACTTCCTTTCTGACTATAATAGAACACTTAACATATTGTACTTTGAATAATTTATTTACATTATCCACTCTCCCTACTAGAACATGAGCTTTTAGTTGCTATAAAGAGAAAATAACTTGCCCAATCAACTTTCCAAGGAGCAAAATACGGAAATATATGTTGTGGTCAATACATGGAAAAATGCACATGTAAGTGATTTGAAAAATTAAAAGGGGTGTGCAAAGGCAATGTATTTTTACTTTTGTGTGCGCTTCTGTTTCCTCATCTATAAAATGAGGATAATAATAGTGCCTTTTTCAGGAAGTTGGTATGAGGAGTCAACAAATAACAATTTGTAAAAGTGCTCAGAACTGTGTGGGCCCACAGTAAGTGCTACACACGTGTCAGCTACTGTTATTACTGTCATCGTTGTCATTATCTGTTCCGGGCTGCAGGTAGAGGTCAGAGAGCAAAAGGAAGGCTCCCACAAATCAGGAACCCAGGGTTAAAATCAGATATTCTGAGTAGTGGAGAGAAAGGCTACTTACAAACAAGACTATGCCTAGACAACCGGGGCAGGTGGGTCTGCTCCTGAATGGGCAGGGCTGGGGACTTCACTACAGGGGGCCCGTCTAAATATCCCAATGTCAGTTCCATACAGCTGCGGGTTTGTCACTCGACCTCTCTGGCCTCAGTTTTCTTAACTATTAAATAGCAGCTGTATCAATTTCACTAGGGATTAAGAGATAAGACATATACAGCCTCTAGCAGTGCTGGGCACACGTAGGCTCTAATCAAATACGAATTTCCCTGGTTCACCAAATCCCTTCCCATTGTGTGGTAAATTACCATATTGATCCATCTGACCTTAAGAGCCAAATCAGCAATCCTAATTTCTTTTTCTCCTTTAAAAGCTGGTTTAGGATTGCAGAATTCATAGCAAGGCAGGGAGCACTGCAGCCTGTGCCATTTTGTTCTTGTGCCCAGAAAATTCTGAGGCCCCTTGTCAGCTGCTGAGACTTCCAGAGCCCAAGCGATCCAGAAATGGAGGTGTAGAACTGTTGGCAGGAGGGGGAATGTGCTGGCTGGACAGACCCTAATAAATCATGGGCACCGCCGAGGCCCACGGACGACAGCTGCGCATTCCAGCTCTCGACGCACACACGCCAGGCTGTGCAGCGCATGTCTGTGCTTTGGAAAGGGTCAATTTTTCCAGTCGGCAGGCGTGAGAGCATGTGGTTTCTGCATCCTGATTCCCATCCCCCTCTGGCTTGCTTCTGCCGGGTTCTTGGCACCCAGCTTCACTACTCCCTGGGCCCTCTGTTTTTCAAATGAGCTCTCCTTCCCTTTGGTCTCCAGCTACCTGGCAGGAGTCTGGGCCATGACAAGGGACTGACAGTATGCTGGTGAGACAGCCAGATGAGACAAAGAGCTGGGAGGTGGATGAGGGGCAGTGAGGTGGGGTGAGAAGGGTGAAAGATGAAGGGCTAAGGTCTAGCTCTTCACCTCTGGTTTAATACAGAGACCACTCTATTTGAGAAGGTGGGCTGTCTCTCCAAGAAAGGGAAGGAATGAAGCTGGGAGGCAGGAGAGCTCCCTGCTCGTCTTGAGGGGACTGCTGGACAGGAAGGGTCATCAGGAGCACAGGATATATAATCTCTCCTTTCTGCTTCACCACCCCACTGTCCCACTGACTCCAAGTGGGGCCTCGTACCGTCATCACTTGTGTGGTGCTCTGCGGCCACATCCTGGGTTGAGTCTTCAGCCGAGGTAGTCTCTCCGTGAGGGCTGTCACTGCAACAGAACCAAGAGTAACTGGGACCTCAGCATTTGCTTACAAAATTCTTGTCTTCTCTTTCACACAGCTTCCTTGGACATGGGATCTATCCTAGACTCTCTAGATCCTGATCACATACTCCAGACAGATGCTTATAATGAAATGTAAGGCTCTCGGGATTCTCTAGGCTAGCTCCCGCTACGAAAACTACTCGAGACTACATGGGACTTACAACATCTTGAGACAAGGGGAACCCCATTTGAACTTATAAACCTTTTCGAAAATACGGAACAACTTAGCTCCTCAAGGGCTATTTCTCTAGGTGAATTAGTTCCTGGAGGGAGCGTGGTGGAAGGGAAACACTGGGCTTTAGCATCGGATACAACTGGATCCAAATACCAGCTCTGACACCTGGTAGCTGTGCGACCCTGGGCAATTACTCAATCTCTTTCAGCCTCAGATACCTAATCTCTGAATCGAGGATAATGGTCTATATATCTCACAGAGTTGTGTTAGGATTCAATGAAATAAGAGGGAGTGATTAATAAGCAGTGCTTTCTTTCCTTCTTTCTCATTTTGCTTGATGCCTCTGGCTGCTTTGTGGTTTAGTACTGGTGAGAAAGTAGGAGGTGAGTCATAGAAATGAGTGGGAAACACAAGCAGGGGAAGAAAGTCTGCTGTGGGCTGGACACTGCAAGAGGGCAGCGGATGAGAGCTGGGTCAAGTTCTTGACAGAATTCATGGAGCCTCAAATTACCCAGGGTGGAGAATCGAGAATGAGCAGGGAAGTTATTAGGAAAGTCATTTCTACTCCTGATCTCTTGGATTTCAGAGTGCATGGGGAGGGGCACCAGGAAGTTCTGACTTCCTGAAAAGTAGAGAAAAACCCTGTTCATTTCTAAAGTTTCTTCCTCTGGTGGTAGGTAGTAACCAGTGAGACTTTCCAGGCAGTTCTATGGAAGCACCATCACCCCTCAACCCCACATCCTGGCTTCAGTTTCTACCTTTGAGCCTACAGCCTCTCCCTCCTCAGCGGACGGGTCCTTCGCTCCTAGAAAGTTCCTCAAAGACCAGGGGACGAATTTAGAACTCACCCCGTGTGAAGCAAGGCAGTTCCAAGGAGGCTCTCCAGACCCCAGAGAACATTATGGGAGAACATCAACAGGGATTCCTCTTTATCAGAAAATGTGGGCACACTTTCTCACTGTTTTCTGGGCCTCAAAACCCTCTGAATGAGTTTGGTGACATTCTGGAAACCCTTGGGACCCCAGGGGTGTGCAGGGCAAAGGCTCACTTTTCCCCAGACCTCTGAGTTCATTTCTTTGGCCGTCCGCTAAGGCGGCAGCTCCCAAATTTCACGGAGCCCTGGACTGCTTGTTAAAAAGAGACTGCCTCACCCATTCCCAGAGTTCCCGATTCACTAGGTCTGGGTGGAGTCGGGGCACTTGCATTCCTAATCAGCCCGTGTCAGGCAGGTGCCGCTGGTCCAGGGACCCCACTTTGAAAACCACTGCTCTAAGGTAAAGACAAGCTGATGCTTTATAAGGTCCCTTCTAGCCCTGAAATGCTATGCTTCTCTCATTCCACACGCACACCCCAGCCTACCTAACACCTGCGGTCTCAGAAGCAGCCCAGCATGCTGCACCACAGGCAGTCCTGGAAAACTGGGTTCCGGTTTCAGGGCTGGTAAGCGTGGTGCAGTGGGGCTGCGGGGAGGCCAAGTGGCCTTGGTGCTCCCTCTTCCTGGCTGTTCTGGTCTCCTGGCCCATCTCCAGTATACTTGGGCTCTGACTCCCCCTTTGCCACCCCTCCCTCCCCTCCTTCATCCATCTTAGCTCACTTTGCTGGCACTTCTCTCTTCTGATGGAGAGGCTGGGAGCCTTCTGAGTGGCTATGAACCCAGCAGTCAGATGGTCCCTCCTACCCAAGGTCATTTACTCTTGATCCTGGGGTGCTTCTGGCCTCCCAGCCAGTCTGTGGTAGTAACAGGCCCTGACTAATCTTGTGGTTTTCCCAGAGGCTGCTAATAAATGGCAGATGCACAACCAATGGGGCTGGGTGGTGGTGGTGTTGTGCTGGGAGAAGACCTTGGACAGAACTGAGAGGTAGGTGCCCTCCCATCTGTGCCCGGTGAGCCCTACCAGGGCCCTGCTGCACCGGGCCGTGAGGTGGGGCTCTGTGTCCTGGAATGGGTCCAGAGCCTGTAGCGGTTTGATATGTGAGAAGGCAGGTGAAGCAGGAATCGGGAACAGTATTCCACAGCTTTTCAACACTCATGCAAGGGAAACCAACTCTCCAAGTCACATGCACAAGGACAGCTCCCTGGAGCCCACCAGCCAGTAGGCTGAGACTCGAACAACATCCCTAGTCCCCACCAGCCATCTGTCAGTGACCGGAAGCTTTCTCTCCGAGCTGGTGAGCCTAGATTTCTCCAGCTCAGTCTCAGATGCCGGGATCTACAGGACAGCAGAGAAGACCGAACTCAGCGATGTCAGTGGTATTTTTATGTTCACAGACACATGAATAGCATTTTCCTCACTCCTTGAGCTGGAGGCTCCTTCTGTGGGGATTGGGGAGAAGCATGGACTGACTGGCCTCTCATTAAGTAAGCAACCTCCCCTGTCCTCCCCTACCTCAGTCCATAGCAATGGGGCTGGCTGAATTGCTTCCAGATGTTGAATTCAGATGGAATCCGATTTGGGCTGGCTTATGCTTTCAGCCCAGGCTGAAACACTGTTTAGGGGAAGAAGGGAAAGGGAGGAGGAGGAAGAGGTAAGGGATGTTAGGGAGTAAAAGAGAGAGGCAGTTGTCTTTGCGTTTACTGGGAAAATGGCCCTGTAAGTGGCACGATGGGGGCAGTGTGGGGCAGTGGGTTGTACCCTGCACTGACAGTCAAGGGGTCAGGGCTGGGATCCCCACCACTGGGGTGGCCTCAAAGATCGTCCCTGGCCTCTCTAGATTGCAATGACTTAATCTATAAAATGGAAATCTGTTATTTGTCTAACGGAAGGGTCTAGTAAAGATGTGCCCTAGGGATTCCTTTTATATCTCCGTTTCCAGGTGAAGTCATGACGAACCTGCTTCAGTGGGGCACTGGGCCTAACCTGCCGAAAATGGACCTTACCCCACTTTCTCATCACAAATGTCTGAGATCATTATTAAATTATCATTGTATAAGCTCACAGTCAGGAAATTACGCTTCATAACTGAAATCTTCCCAATAAGACAGAAATTCCCTGGGACGCAGGACTGTTCTTCTCACAATAGCCAGCTTCGAGCAGGAGCCAGAGAGACACTGCTGCCGGATGAACGGCAGTTCTGCGTACAACCTGATCAAATTTCCTTTCCCGGAGATCATTAACGTTCCTGTTATTGCTGTCGTTATCTTTCAGAATGGTCTCTCATCACTCAGAACTTGTAAAAAAGGAGGCAGCCTGAAGTGGCACTGAGTAGTTTGGGTCGAGGTGGGGCCCTGCCTACAGCAACCCCCGATCCTGGCAGCTTGAAGTGCCTCGGAGTGGGAGGTGGGGAGGATCTGGGTGTTTCCCTCGGTCTCGCTTGGCCATCTGGCCCCCACGCCAGTGCGTGTTGGTGACATTTCCCCTCCTCCAACCCTGAGCCCCCTACCAGTAATCCTCCGTGCTCCCTCCTCTGCTGTAGATGGGGCCCTCCAGCTCCCTAGGGTTTGGGAAGATGTTCTCGTGCTGGATGATGATGGTTTTGATCAGCTCATTCACGTGGGCTTGGCAGGACACCTGGTCATGGCCCTCAGGCACTGACATCAGCGAGGGCCCGAAGCAGATGGCGAGGTTGTAGGGGTCCATCATGTTCTCTTCACTGAACTGTGATAAACTGGAGGAGAAGGAAAAGGGGGCAAGCTGAAAAGCACTCGCATGAATGCCCAGAAAACACAATCACAGGAGGCGCTGCCAGGAGCAAGAACAGAAGCAGCACAGACGGCCCCCTGCTTTTCTGGGCGTCAGAGCCCTTCTAGAAAGCCGGTAGGGGGAGAAGAGAATGACCACCAGGACACTATTCAGGAGCCAAGGGAAGGCCAAGTGGAGGTCCCTCCTTGCAGATATCACCCCTCCTCTTTCTCTAGCTCCCTGTTCAAATCCTACTTACCCCCCAATCTCCACCCCAACCCTAGACCATATCCACCAAATCTACCCTGCCTTGAGGACACACCACTCTGCAGAGCTGGATACGCTCCCACAGACCAACCCACTAAGCCGACAGAACAGACGGAGCCCCTCGGGCTGCCCTGGTAATGACACGGTCAGAAGACGCAGGCATTGTGCGTTGTGTACCTTCTTGAATGGCAAAATAATCAAATTATTAGGGATATTCCATTCTAAGCTCTAGACTTATTTTAAAAAATAGCCAACCGATTAGCTTTTGTATTCCATCAAGCCCGTGAATTTCTTCCTGGAATAGCTAATGCAATTGTTTTCCATTTTCATAATATCCTCCTCCACTATTACATTCAGGATTTATTCAGGAAAAGGTCAGCATGTAGCTCAGCTCCTGCTCAGGCTTCCCCTGGATGCAGTCTGACTTCATTATTGGGTATTTTATTCCAGGAACTCCCCCTTTCCAGCCAGCAGCTGCTCCAGCCATACCTCCAACCCTGGCAAAGGACCCAAGCCCTTCAGTGGTGAGCACCCACTGGTCTGTCTGTCCAGGCACTGAAGGCTGGGCTAGTTCTGGATGTACCCCGCCCCTAGGAGTCTGCAGACATGTAAGCTCTGCTACGGGGTTCTGCCTCCCTCGTGGGCATCTGGATTCTGACAGATCTTGAGAGGATACCAAAGCCATGGTGCTTAGCCAGAGGCCTGGGACTCAGCTGTCTTCATCTGAGTAGCTGTTCTTCAGAACTGAGCAGAGTTGACTTCTAGTGTATCCAGCATCTAGACTCAAATGACCAAGCTGGTCTCTATCTCAATGATTCTCTCCTTCCCTGAAGATTCAGGTACGTCCCCGGTCCCCCCACAGAATCACTGCAGAACATGTGAAGTGGGACAATGAAGTGGGACAGTGACAAACAACTGTCATGGCTGAGGACCACTGCTCTGTAGGACCCGGTCAGATGCAGGGAGGCCTGAGATGGGTGCGTTGATGGATCTCAGTGGCCGGACTGCTTCATAGGAGGTTTTAAAGATTTAATTTTATAATCCTTCTCTGGCTCCTGAGTTAAAAGAGAGCAGAGATTCAGAAAAGGCTGGTAGATGTTTCCAAGTCTACTTCTTGGTCAAATAAAAACTGGAGAGAGACAGGAGAGATAATTAGCTTGGGAACCTTAGCAGGGACAACGGAGGCATGAGGTGCCACGGGGCTAAAATTGTAACCCATCCCAGGCTGGCTGGTTCCTCGAGTCATGGAGGGACAAGCAGGAGGAAGCCCGTTTCTTTAGTGTGATCTGACAACGTTTTGGTAACATGCAAGGAAAGCAGTAGTTTCTGGGGAGCCTGGTGGTCAAAGGGAGATAAACTCTAGGCCTGAGGGTCCCAGTCTAAGCTCACTGAGAGAAGAGGAATCTTGCCCGGCCTTCTAAGGCAAGGACTGCTCAACTCCTAGGTGGCTACAATGACCAGGGCCAGAGAGGACCTGTGTTTGTGCACTGGGGTCCACTTCTCATGGGTCCAGGTCCATTTCTTATTCCCATTAAAATACAGACCAAGATCCTTCTTTCTCTTCCAATCTACTGGAACACCTAAGTTCTGGGGGTAAAGCCATGGTGCTTAACTACTTGAGGGACACAGGCTCCTTCAAGAATTTGACAAAAACTAAGGATTCTCTCCCCAGGGAAATTAATATATGAGCACATAACAAATGCACACAATTCTGTATATAATATAATGGTGCTAATAATCCTTGAAGACTCTGATGGCTGTACCTAGTATAAGACCTCAAATACTGGATTTTTATTTTTGAAGAAATATCTAAAATGGATAATACTGGTAACAGCTCCCTCTTTAAAAAAAATATTTTTTTGGTATCGACTTCTACACATGCCATCTCCTCTAAGAACTGTACTATATTTCTTTAGGTTCTGTCCATAACACGAGTGAACTTTCCTAATTGATTTGAACTCATCCTCTTTTGAGCACCTTAAAAAGGTCCAGTGTAGTGGGTTTTGGGGGGAATGAGAAAATCAGGATTGGCGTGGGAAAACTGTTTTTCATCATGCATTTTTCTGGACTTTTTACTTTTAAATGATGCACATTTGTTGGTTCTGAAGAACCTAGGAGCAGGACAGGAATAAAGACGCAGACGTAGAGAATGGACTTGAGGACACGGGGAGTGGAAAGGGGAAGCTGGGACGAAGTGAGAGAGTGGCATGGACATATATACACTCCCAGATGTAAAGTAGATAGCTAGTGGGAAGCAGCCGCATAGCACAGGGAGATCAGCTCGGTGCTTTGTGACCACCTAGAGGGGTGGGATAGGGAGGGTGGGAGGGAGGGAGACGCAAGAGGGAGGGGATATGGGGATATATGTATACATAGAGCTGATTCACCTTGTTATACAGCAGAAACTAACACAACATTGTAAAGCAATTACACTCCAATAAAGATGTTTAAAAAACACGATGCACATTTGTATCTCTGATTACATTTAAAAAGAAAAACAAAACATCCCAAGAATTTTAGAGTCAAGCAGACCTGGTTTTGAGTCCCAGCTCCATTGCTTACCATCGTTTTGTACTAGTCCCCTAGTTTCTTCATAAAATGGGGGCAATTATGTGCCCCCTTGATGGGCTGTTGTGAAGATTAAACGAGGTAATATGTGCAAAGCACTTAGCACTGTGCCTGGCACATAGGTGATGTTTAAGAAATATTTTCTGTCATTTTAATGTCCTGTTTGCTTCTTGACATAGGACCTTTTTTTTTTTTTTTGCGGTACGCGGGCCTCTCACTGTTGTGGCCTCTCCCGTTGCGGAGCACAGGCTCCGGACGCGCAGGCTCAGCGGCCATGGCTCACAGGCCTAGCCGCTCTGCGGCATGTGGGATCCTCCCTGACCGGGGCACGAACCCGTGTCCCCTGCATCGGCAGGCGGACTCTCAACCACTGCGCCACCAGGGAAGCCCGACACAGGACCTTTGATTTCAGTCAGGGAATGGAAAAGCAGGGCCGCTGACGTTTGGCAGTAATTGACTTACAGGTGTCCACCGTCTTCTTCTCCTGACAGGCATAATCTAACAAGCTGAGGGCTCTGCATCCCCAAATCAAAACCTTAAATCCTCAGGGAGAGCACGAAGCTTTGAACACACTGTTTTAAACATATGACATTTCCATTAAAAACCTTCAACTTCACGGCCTCCAGGGGTTTGATTTGGCAACACCCAACAGACCATGGGTAAGATATTATGCATCAGGGTTGATTTCAGGTTTGAAAGGGATGAAGAGAAATTGTATTTTTCACCATGGCCCCAGGCAAAACGTGGGGTTGAGAATCTGTAAAATCCATGGTTTAACAGACTTTCCCAAAAGCCTCCTTAAGAGATAAGAAGTGGAAGGTAATTGTGGCTGACTCTTCCTGATGGCCCTCCAAAGGCACTCCCTCACTCCCCTTGCCTATAAAGCCCCCTGTCCCCAACTTCCATGCTCCCACATCTATTAACTGACTTGCCTTCCTCCCTATGCAGTCAATCCCATCCCCTCTCACCTCCTCAAGAATAGCACTCCAGCAATTACCTTGCTCTCTCCTCCACCATCAGTTCTTCTCTATGGGGTCACCCCCACTAGCATGCCAATGTGCAGCGATACCACCCATCTTAAAAACAGTATTCTCCCTTAAGTCCGTATCCATACTGAATTACGGTCCCATTCTCTTCTCTTTATAATAAAATTCTTTGAGAGTTGTCTCTGATTCTCTCGTTCTTCTTTACCGGTTCTGTTATGGACTGAATTGTGTCCTCCCTGCCCCCCAAGTCATATGTTGAAGCCCTAACTTGACTGTAATGACTGTATTTGGAGACAGGCCCTTTAAGGAGGTAATGAAGGTTAAATGAGGTCATATGGGTGGGGCCCAAACCCTACAGGACTGGTGACCTTATAAGGAGAGGAAAAGAGAGCAGAGCTCTGTCTCCCAGTGTGTGCACAGAAGAAAGGCCACGTGAGGACGCAGTGAGGTGGTTGTCTACAAGCCAAGGAGACAGGTCTCCCCAGAAACCAACCCTGCTGGCATCTTGATCTTGCACTCCCAGACTTCAGAACTGTGAGAAAACAAATTTCTGTTGTTTAAGCCACCCAGTCTATGGTATTTTGTTACGGCAGCCCTAGCAGATTCACACACCTACTCTCTTCCCGTGCGGTCCCCCAACCCCTCTATCGTGGTAAAATACACACAACAGAAAATTTACCATTTTTAACCATTTTAAAGTGTACGGTCCAGTAGCATTTAGCTGAATATGACCCCACTGTACGGATCTACCACATTTTGTTTATCCAGCATCAGCACCCCTTCTCCCTTGAACTGACACCATCAGGATTTTGCCCCTCCTCCTCCACCAAGACAACGCCCATCAAGGTCACTAGTGACATCTATGCTGCTAAATCAGTTCTCAGTCCTTTTCTTAGCTGACCTGTCATCATATTATCCCAGTTATCACACCCTCCTTGAAACACATTATGCGGCTTCTGGGACGCCGTTCCCTCTTGGTCCTCCTACAACACTGCCCACTGTCACCTGATCAATGAGGTGTCCCTGACCACTGTATATTAAAGAGGAAACCGTCACACCCACCCCTTACACTCTCCAGTCCCCTAACATGCTTTATTTATTTATTTGTTTATTTTTGGCTGCTTTGGGTCTTCGTTGCTGCCACGCTGGCTTTCTCTAATTGTGGCGAGCAGGGGCTACTTTTCCTTGCGGTATGCAGGCTTCTCATTGCAGTGGCTTTTCTTGTTGTGAAGCACAGGCTCTAGGCACGTGGGCTTCGGTAGTTGTGGCTCGTGGGCTCTAGAGCTCAGGCTCAGTAGTTGTGGCACACGAGCTTAGTTGCTCCGTGGCATGTGGGATCTTCATGGACCAGGGCTCGAACCCATGTCCCCTGCATTGGCAGGCAGATTCTTAACCACTGCACCACCAGGGAAGCACCCCCGTAACATGCTTTAATTTTCTCCACAGCCCTTATCCTCTGACATATGTTCTTCTTTTTTTTTTTTTTTTGCGGTATGCAGGCCTCTCACTGTTGTGGCCTCTCCCATTGCGGAGCACAGCCTCCGGACTTGCAAGCTCAGCGGCCATGGCTCACGGGCCCAGCCGCTCTGCGGCATGTGGGATCCTCCCAGACCGGGGCACGAACCCGTGTCCCCTGCATCGGCAGGCGGACTCTCAACCACTGTGCCACCAGGGAAGCCTCTTTTTTTTTTTTAAAATTAATTTCTTTCTTTTTGGCTGTGTCGGGTCTTCACTGCTGTGTGCAGGCTTTCTCTAGTTGCGGCGACCAGGGGCTACTCTTTGTTGTGGTGAGCAGCCTTCTCAATGTGTTGGTTTCTCTTCTTGCAGAGCACGGGCTCTAGGCGTGTGGGCTTCAGTAGTTGTGGCACGTGGGCTCAGTAGTTGTGGCTCGTGGGCTCCAGAGCACAGACTCAGTAGTTGTGGCTCATGGGCTTAGTCTTCCCGGACCAGGGCTTGAACCCGTGTCCCCTGCATTGGCAGGTGGATTCTTAACCACTGTGCCACCAGGGAAGTCCCATGACATCTGTCCTTATCAGTTTTGCCTGTCTTCCTCCAGTTCTATGTGCTACGTAGGCTCCATGAGGGCAGAGACCTTGACTGTTGGGTGCAATCTTAGATATCCAGCAACTAATACAGGGCCTAGCACACAGTAAATGCTTAATAAATACATGTTAAATAAATAAGTGAATAAATACATGAGCATCTGTGAGACTCTAGGACAATCCAGCCACAATTCTACTTGTCCGTTTTCATACAGAAGCTAAAACACTCCTTGTGAAAGTCAGAAGAGCAGCACAGACAGAATCTTTCCAAACTGGGAGGCACTTGAGATGGTGAAGTTTGGAGGAAGACTCAGCTTTTCTGGAGAGCTGCTGAGGTGCCTTAACAGTGAAAGAAGCACCACCAATTCCCTCTTTCAGATTATGGAGCAATATTTGAGGATATAGAGTGATGCTTCTCGGACCTTCACGTGCCTATGACTCACCAGGGGATTTTGTCAAAATACAGATTCTGATTCATGGGTCGTTGTGGGTGGGGTGGGGGAGGAACTGAGATTCTGCATTTCTAACAATCTCCCTGATGATGCTGATGCTGCTGGTCTATGGACCTCGCTTGATTAGCAAGAGACTAAAAGTCTATATTGTTTGACATCTGAAGAAATCAGGTTTCAAAAGGCAAGCAGCAGAGTGAGCGGCAGTGAGGGGGAGCTACCTGCACTTTGTTTCAGGGTGAAAACCCACTGAGTAGTACAGATGCTGTGGCCGGCAGCCTCTAAAATGAACCCTATGGTCCCTGCCTACTGGTATTCCTGCCCTTGTGTAGTTCTCTCCCTTTGCGTGTGGGCTAGATTTAGTGACTCGCTTCTAGTGAATGGAGTATGGAAGAAGTGATGGGACGTAACTTCTGAGATTAGGTTACAAAGACTGGCTGCTCTCTTGGGCACTCTGTCACTCACTTGCTTGGAGCAAAGCCAGCTGCCATGTCATGAGCAGCACTATGGTGAGGCCCATGTGGTACAGAACTGATGGAGGCCTCTGACCAACAGCCAGCCAGGAAAGGAGGCCCTCAGTCCAACAACCTGCAAGGGACTGAATCCTGCCAACACCACGTGGATCCTTTCCCAATCAAGCCTTCAGAAGAAACTACAGCCCTGCCCCCAGTACACTCACTGCAACCTCAAGAAACCTGGAGCCAGAGGCCCCAGCTAAGCCGCACCTAGATTCCTGATCCACAGAAACTGTGACATAAAAATAAATGCTTATTGTTTTGAAGTTGCTAAGTTTTAGGGTAATTTATTACACAGCAATTGGTCATCAATGCAGATGCTAAGAAAGGATAACGTTAATAATTAACAATTAACAAGGCCTGCTGGACAGGCATGTACCCAAGGCTCATGGAGTGGATTGAACACTAGCTATATAGACATATGTGGAACCAGGTCAAGTCCACACAGCACTGGTGCACTGGGTAAGGAGCTCCACACATATATCTCAGTTCTGGGGGTTCCTTGAGATGGAGGATGTGTACAACCCCAAAAACGACAATAGCCAGAAATAAAGTACACACTGTCAGGACATGTAACAGCAAAGGAGAGGGGTCCTAAAAGTCTGGGCCCAGGGAGAGTTTCCAGACTGGGCCCAGTCTGCATACTTATCACCTGTCACCTTCCTGTGCAGGCAGGTGGTCTTCTCTATCGCCTGTGTCCTGCACTCCATTTATTATTTCAGGAAACACTGTGGTTATTAATGCTGCATCTTTTCAATGAAAGACTTTGATGAGCAAGTTAATCATTTTTTAACCAGAAAAAGAAGTGAAACAAAACAAAAGTCATCATTTGAATGGGTGCAGTTTTCCACGTTTCCTTCGACAGTGGCCACCCTCTCCAGCTCTCATGATGCTTCCTCTACCGTTTCTCCCCACCCACAAACTCCCTCACCCCTCCACTTAGCAGGAGGAAAATGTGGGCAGGATGAGGCCATTGTGCTTACACACACAGTCACCCCAGCACCTGCCTGCTCCCCTGCCTGTTTACCCACGACCGACATGTTCCTCGCTCTGCGGGAGCAGACTAGGCTCTTTGAGGGCAGGTATCGGTCAATGAGGGGAGACAAGGCCTGGTGGCCCTGAGGGGACCGACTGGCTTGAGAGTCATTACCAGAGTTTCCGTCTGCCTAAAACGGGCAGCATGTGAAACCCTGTGTGAGTCATGAGGGGTTCTCAACTAAAGGCAGTTGTGGTGCTGAGTCAGGGCTTGGCTAATGAATGGTGCAGACACAGCCACGTGGAAGCAGCAGGCTGCTGGGCCAGGACCCTCTGTCACTCTGCAGGGCCAGCAACAGGGCTAGAGGACAGTGTGATTGCCCCTGAAAGGTCTCAGGCGGGGGCTGCTAGCCCAGATGCCTCAAGGTCAGGCTGACCCTGGTCTGTAAGCAGAGGCTGAGACGGCCTCTGAACTTGTATTTCTTTGAAGTAGGGACCAACCCACTAGGAAGAGTCTTCATTTTCACAAAGCAATATGAGCTAAAACACCCTAGCCCCTTGGTCTACTTTTTGTTTTCCCTTTTTCAAAAAAATAGATTCATGGATCTAAAGAAATGTTTCCCCACTCTATGAAAAGCCATAAAGCCAGAGGGATAACGGCAACTGAATTCAGCCTCAGCATCGGGGAGTTTCGGGGAGAGCTGGGGACTGTGGTGAACTGGGGGCGCCCGACTGCCTCATCTAGGCAGCAGCCCGTACTCCACAGGGAACTGCGGCCGTGTGGGCATGCAGATCCAGTGCTACTAGACCTAGTGATGTTTTCAAGAGAAGCTAGAAATCTAGATTTTTTTAAAAAGTAAAATCTCCCAATATTTAAATGGTTCAATGTTTTCAAGACAGAGTGGACTTAAAGGGAACACACCTATAGGCCTTATCTGGCCCTCGGGTTGCCCACTGATAGACTTTGGTCTAGGCTGTTGAGGGAGATGCTGCAGTGAAAGCAACGTGGAAAGACAGAGGTGCCTAAGGGGAGAAGCATGTCCTTGCTCGTTGTCTTTGCTGCCCTCCATGCCTGCCCTGGGCGAGGACACACTGCTTAGACAGGGAGAAATACTCTGGCTAAGCCCAAGGTCCCTCTGATCCTCAGACCTCTCTTCTAGCTACATTCACTCCCTGGCTGACCAGCTAAATACCATCAGTACACAATGACCTCACACTGTATCTCTGCTCCAGGTTTCTTCCCTGAGCATCCGATTCCTATGTTCAGCTGCCTACTCAGACTCTCCACCTGGAGGGCTAACGGGTACCTCAAGTTAACATGGCCACATCAACACCTTGTCCTGATTGCTTCTTCCACATCTTGTCTTCCCCAGCTCTACAAATGGCATCACGGCTTCCCTGCTGCTCATGTCAAAAATGTAGAATTCTTCTCTTTCCTCACATTCTATATCCTATCCGTCAGCAGGTCCTATCAAAGCTGTATTCCAAATAGATCCTACACCTGGCCCCTCATCATCCTCCACCATTCCCTCTCTGGTCTAAGCCACCACAACTCCCGACCGAGACTGCACAATAACCTCTGGTGAGGTCTCTCCCGCTTCTCTCCACATTACTCTATGGTAACTTCTCCATGAAGCGGATTTTAAAAATATATTAAAAAATCAGACCACAACATTCTTCTGCTTAAAACTTTCCAGTGGCTTCTTCAAATCTAAACTCATTGTTGCCATGACGCTGGGGCTTGATGACCTTGACCATCCCGTGGCTCCTTCTTTCACTTCATTTAGGCTGCTGCTTACATACCGTCTCCCCGGAAAGGCCTTTGCTGAAGGCCCCTCTGCAGTGTCTCTCCCTCTTTTACCTCTGCTCCGATCCCTTAACTTACACTTCCTTATTCTTCTAAGCACTTATTACTACCTCATGTTTCTGTAATTGTCTGTGTCCTCCGCTGGAACATGAGCTAAATGGTATCCAGGTTTTTGTCTCTTATTTCACAATGTATTCTTACATCTTATGACCGTGCCCAGCACACAGCAGGTGTTCAGTAAGTATCTGTTGGGCTGGAGGAATCAACATAGGTCCCTACGTAAACTTCCAGTGACCAAAGCTAAGGCCCAATCTGTTGCTCCCTGGGAAGTCTACTCACTGGTTGAGGAAGGCAAAGAGGTATCTCATGATAATCAGAGTGGTTTTGGGCAGGACCAGGAGGACCTTCCGGATGTGCAGAGCTCTCTCCTGCAGGTTGTCCATTGCTGAAAGAAAAAAGCCATGCGTTACCCTCCACTGTAACTGAGATCCCAGGAAATAGTGGTCAGAAGGCTCTGACTGGCAGCGGGTGCAATATGGAGAGCAGCCGGTCAAGTCCACACAGCACTGGGCCAGTGTAAGGAGCTCCATCTCTGTGGCTCCTTGGGGTGGGGCTGTTGTGATGGGGCATGCAGGCTCCAGAACCTTCTGCGGGTCAGGACTTAAGATGTATGCTCCTTGGGCACAGAAGGGGTTGGAGATGCTCCCCAGAGCATCAACCACCCCCTTATTACAATACCACAGGCAAGAAGCTGACCAGAAACTGCTGTGACTGCTCGACACCCAGCCTTGGAGGGCCTACATGAGGGGAGAGGGAGGGGCTGCGCAGGTCCTGTCCTGCCCACTCCACATGTGCATCACCTCATCCCCTGGACAAGTCTGGCTTATCTCCCCCCCTCCCTTATCTGCAGTGGGGATGAGGAGAATGTGGCCAGAGGCAAGAAATGGCAGGCCCCTGTGTAAGCAGTGATATCTGGGGAGAAAACCAGAGAACTCTCCTGACTCTTGTGCTGTGGACTGATTAATTCCAGGTACGGCCCTAGGCCTGTGCTTCCCTCATGGCCCGCCTCCCCACTTTCATGGTGTGCCATGTGGATATTGTCATTTTCTAGGAGAGTCTCTCCATGAAAAAGAAATGGGAGGTACTAGATCGGGAACAGATCTCAAGGGGAGGATTGGGCAGCCAAGGTCTCTTGTACTGTCCTGGCAACCCCCACCCACTTAGGGTATTCCACCTAGGCCCAGCCCTGGAAAAAGACATGAAGGTAGGAGGGATACATGTATACAGTCACCCACAGAACACATTTCCACTAGGACTCCCACAGAGGCTGAGTAAACCAATAAAACAAGAGAGCTAGCTTCCTGAGTGTTCTGGGCCCCTCTCTCAGAATAACAGAGAGGGACAGTGCTCAGGAATCAAACTGGAAACTCGGGGGTGGGCGGTGGGGGATGAAGACCTTGGTTGATCTGGGAAGAAAAACTTTTCTCCATTTCAAAGGCATTGCCTCCTCCAGCCTCTGAAGCCACCATTTCAACGGCGTCTGCTTCCAGAATGACCTAATACTAATCCAAGTTTCCGTGGACAACAAATGAGAGGGGGGTCCAGTGTAATGATCTAAACTAAATGGCCAGGAATAGCTTTTCAAGCCCTAAATTTTAGAGTAAGAGGCAGAGAACCTCTAAGATACCTGCTTTATCTAAAGATCAAGTAGGGACTATCTCTCTCTGAGAAAACATCATATCACTACTTTTAAATGTGCAGAGGCTTTTATTCCTAGAAGAACACATATTAACACATCTCACAGGTAAGTCATGCCATATTTAAAGCAACAAGCAGGAAATATTTGTAACACTTATGTATTCTCCCTTTGTATCACGAAAAGCACAAGCACTAATATATGAGCTTCTAATAGCTGAAAAGGACTGTGTCTTATATATGAACATAAATGTATTTTAATGAAGAAAGATAAAGCCCAGCGAAGCAACAGAGTTTAAAGTGTATCAGAAAGAAAAAAGCCAGGAGTTCTGACTTGTGATCCAGACTCTTCCCAAAAAGTCATTCTTTTTCCTCCCCTACTAGGGGATAAAGGAGTGACAACAAGGAAGAGAAACTTCACCGAGGAAAAGGAAAAAAGGAAAACATTACTGGAAAGCTTATGAGAAAAAAAGACCCTGTGGAAATTTGTTATCTGTTGTTATGAGGTGCTGTGGCCCAGAAGCCAATCTGAGGCCAGGATGATACTTACTGACGCAGGCCATTAGGTCATGGAAGATGTCCTTGGGGAAGAGAGGGTGTTCCAGCCCCCGGAAGTAAAGCTTCAGGACGCCAGCTATGGAGTCCATGTCATGGTCATTCTGGTCTCCAGCCAGGGGGTCCTCTCCTAAGGATAAGCAATCCCCCCAAAAAGGAAAGAGAGAGTGAGAGAGGTAAAAACAAACAGGATGAAGCAGAGGTGGTGGGGAAGGAGTGGCCTATTCAAATCTTCATCACAGTCCATCAGCTTTCTGCCCAGCATGTTGGCCATGAGTAGGGCAACCAGGGACTAGCAAAAGCAAAGACTGCTTAGGCTCAGGGGCCCCAGGGCCAGAGGAGGGGCACAAAAGTCCATTAACATAAATTTGCTTGTGCCAGACTGGTTCAGGGACATTCCCTCTGGGCTGGGGATGGGACACAGCAATTGGCTCTCTCATGAGATCATGAAACCAGGCTGGGACTGAGCCCCTAGGGGAGGGAAATGAGGCCAGGGAGGCCAGCCCCTCTGATTAGCTCTCTCTCCTCTTGGCCTGTAACAAAGCACACCTACTTACAGGAGAACAATCATACTGGAGTTCCCTATGGAAAATTTCATGTCAGATGTAATTAGATTTAATGATAGGACCAACCTCAAATTGAAACTATATATATCCATTTCAGTGACGGAAATTGCCAAAGCTTGTCCATTACCTTAATAGCCCACAAGATAATAAATGGGCTAAGATGAACAGGTACATTCGCTCTGCCACCAAGGGTTCTGGATACAGCCATAAACTGCCCAGATATCACAGTTAACTTCTTGGGTTTGGGTAGATCATCTGGAGGAGAGGGGCAGGATGAATGGGGCTGAGAAGGAGGAAACTGGGATGTACCCTGGCACCTCCCTGCATATCTGGGTGGGGGTGGGGGGACGTCTACAAGAGAGAAGGTGCTGGGCTGAAGACGGAGGCAAACTGGCTTGCTAACCTCTGGGTACCTCTCAGAGAGAAAGCGTGGATCTAGTATCCTGGGGGGCTGGCAAACATTTGGTCTTATCTTTCAGGCTGTTTCCTCACCTCTCTCAAAGGCGTTTTTGATGTCATTCACTTCCACCTGCGATCCTGACACTCGGAAGATTCCCTCATGCTGTAGTCCTAGAAAGACAGGGAAAAGTGATCAAGGAGACAAAAAAGCAAATTCACCACCATGGCTCCAAGCCTAGCTGAGTGTCTGTCTCCCTCAGCCAGTGTGTATTTAAGCATCCTGTCTCTCTTCTTCAGGCCAGAGGAGAAAGCCTATACAAGGATGGTGGAAAAGTCACTGGAATGAATATGAGGCATTGGCCTAAAGAAAGCACCGAGTCAGAGACTTAAGGGAAGAAATGTCTACACCATTTCTGATTCTGACAGAATCTATGAGGCAGGCTCCTTCTCCAGCCTTTGCTTCTCTGTCCCCAGCTGCAAAGTAGGGAAGTGATTCCTGGCACCTGCTTATCCTTAAGGGTCAGGGATGAGATTTGGGGGCATGGCAGGCAAGCCATTACACACCACCAGAGTTTCATAGGTCTGAGATCATACTTAGTGCTTTAGCTGTTCTAACACTGTTCGGCTGTTCTAGAGGACAATGCTTTCACTACTTATGAAAAAGGGAGGACATAAATTGGTACAACCACTATGGAGAACAGTACGGAGGTTCCTTAAAAAACTAAAAATAGAATTACCATATGATCCAGCAATCCCACTCCTGGGCATATATCTGGAGAAAGCCATAATTCGAGAAGAGGCATGCACCCCAACGTTCATTGCAGCATTATTTACAACAGCGGTCCCCAACCTCTTTGGCACCAGGGACGAGTTTTGTGGAAGACAATTTTTCCATGGATGGTGGGTGGGGGTGGGCAGAATGGTTCAGGCGGTAATGCGAGAGATGGGGAGCAATGGGGAGCGGCAGATGAAGCTTCGCTTGCTCGCCCGCCGCTCACCTCCTGCTGTGCGGCCCAGTTCCTAACAGGCCGTGGACTGGTACCGGTCCACAGCCTGTGGGTTGGGGACTCCCAATTTACAATAGCCAGGACATGGAAGCAACTTAAACGTCCATTGGCAGATGAATGGATAAAGAAGATGTGGTACATATATACAAGGGAATATTACTCAGCCATAAAAAAGAATGAAATTATGCCATTTGCAGCAACATGGATGGAATTAGAGATTATCATGTTAAGTAAAGTTAAGTCAGACAGAGAAAGACAAATATCATATGATATAACTTATATGTGGAATCTAAAAAAATGATACAGGGACTTCCCTGGTGGCCCAGTGGTAAAGAATCAGCCTTCCAATACAGGGGACGCAGGTTCGATCCCTGGTCGGGGAACTATGATCCCACATGCCGTGGGGCAACTAAGCCCGCATGCCACAACTACTGAGCTCGCACGCCTCAACGAGAGAGCCCACATGCCACAAACTAGAGCCTACGTGCCCTGGAGCCCGCACACCACAACTAGAGAGAAGCCCGCACCGCAGGGAAAGATCCTGCACGCCTCAACAAAGACCCTGTGTGACGCACTGAGACCCAATGCAGCCAAAAAATAAATAAAATAAATATCTTTAAAAACCTAAAAAATATAAAGATGCAAACTTATGTACAAAACAGAAACAGACTCACAGACTTCGAATACAAATTTATGGTTACCAAAGGGGAAAGATGGCGGGGAGGGATAAATTAGGAGGTTGGGAATCAACATATACACGCTACTATATATAAAATAGATAATCAGCAAGGACCTACTATACAGCACAGGGAACTCTACTCAATATTCTGTAATAACCTATATGGGAAAAGAATCTGAAAAAGAATGGATACATGTATATGTATAACTGAATCACTTTGCTGTACACCTGAAACTAACACAACATTGTAAATCAACTATATTCCAATGTAAAATTTAAAAAAAAAAAAAAGAGAAAGAAAGAAAAAGGGAGGACATGAAAAGACAAGTGATCAGTCAACAGACAGCATTGCAGGCACTGTGCCAGCCACTGGTCCTTGACTGCAGTTTGACTCTAAAGGCAACATGCCTCAATGCCACACTAGAATAATGTGCATGAAAATGATGTCTTTTTGAAGTTTGTTAGGGTAAAAATAATAACAGAAAGTTAATGCATGTGTGGTGATTGCTTCCGTGCTTATAGCCACATAAAGCAGGGGTTACCAGCAAGCCCATTTTCTAGGTGAGGGGATTGATAAGGGATGACCAGCATTAGGTTATACAGGTGATAAGAACCAGATCCAGGGGCCCAGGCCTTCTGACTGCAATCATGTACTCCTTCCTCAATGCCAGGCTTGTGAATCCTATTGCAGTGAAAGCGCAGAGGGTGGGGGAATCCCATTTGTCAGCCTAACGGTGGATACGGCTCACAGAGAGCAGCCCACATGCAACTCAGAACTGGGGAGGGATCCAGGAAGCATGAGCCCAGGGGCTGGACTGAGCTAGCATCTTTTATCATATCAGGCCTGTCCAGTTTTTCTCAAGAGCACCGTGGCTCAAACTTGGGCATTTTGTCAAAGTCCCTCTGTTACAGCACGATCCATCAAAATTTTTGAATCTCAAATTACTTCTTTGGAAAACAAAATAGAATAATGCTACATTTTTTCCACTGTTTTACGACTCCCCTCTTGATGGGGGTGGTGTGGTGGTGGTGACTGGATTCTACCAGCTAGACCTTTGCAGTAAACCACACAGGCCAGAACTGAATCCCGAATCCAACTGTAGCAATAGTAAGAAGTAAGCAGGGGGAATTTAATTATCTGGTTTGTAATAGGACTTAAGTTGCCTGTTCCTCTAGGGGAATCTCCAGAATATCCCTCACAGAATGGCAGGCAATGTTAAGACCCCAATGTAACTACCATATTAGTCACCAATGGGGTGTAACAGCCAGGTAATGCCGTATAAACAAAGAATGTAAACAGTAGGTTTCTGACAGAAACAGTCACCTACTCAGCGACTTGTCGGAAACACAGTATAATATAAGGAACTGTCATCTCAGGGACCAGGCTACTCGGTCTCATGCGTGCAGCCAACAGTTTGCTGAGAGAGGATCATCTCAGTACTTTTTGGTAGATTAGACATCAAGGACAAGCCAATTTGGCCCACGGGCCCAGAACAAGAAGAAATCAGAGGACAGCTTATTGGAAACCAGGCAGCAGGCCTGAGGCACACCGAGGTCCCTTTCTGTCTGGTTTCCATTTCCCCTCGAGAACCGAGGCTTTAGAAGGGCCAACATGTGCTCTTGCTCAACAGATAGAATCTTTAGAGTGTCTAATCTGATGATTCTGAAAGTAGGAACATTAATAAATGGTCGGTTTCCAGAAAATGAAGGGGAAAAGCACTTGGCTTTTTATTATAACGCAGGTAAGGCCTCCCATAACCAAGCTGACACATGCATGACCTTTCTCATTTTTCCTTAGTGCTCACTAACATAAAAGTATAAAGCCAATCAGACTTGGGTAAGTTATTTGGAAACGTCACAAAACTGTCCATTTTGCGCTGGATCCAGCTGTTGCCCAGAGTTGCTCTGCTAGAGAAGTCTTGAAATGATTGCTACAACACCACCTCTTGCTCACGTGTCTCTGCTCCCTTCCTCATGGAAATGGTGGGGTTTTTCCATCCTGATTGAGTCTCAGTTGTTCCTCACATCCCTTCTCTTCGTTTAAGTCTTCCTGGATCACCCGGACCCACCATTTACACGTGAGCCTCAGCTTTCTCATCTATATAATGGGGACTAGAACATCTACCTCCAAGGGAACATGAAGATAGTAATGATGTGCAAATTTTGGCAGTTGGTGGGCCACAGATGTTTTGGGGGCTGACAAAATTTATGGACCCTGTCCCCATTAAATGCACATATACAAACATTTTATCCATCATCTTTAGGGAGTTCAGGAATACCTTAAGTCCCTATCTGGGGGAAAAAATTCAATTTGCTGAACAATTTTTCTTTTTGGACACACCACACGGCTTTCGGGATCTTACTTCCCTGACCAGGGATTGGACCTCTGCCCGCTGTCATGGAAGCGTGGAGTCCTAACCACTGGACCCCAGGGGATTCCCTGAACAAATGTTTTTTGAACAGCTACTACAGACTAAGGGTTTTTTTTCTTCTTTAAATCAACAATATATTTGCTTCATCTTATAACATTTACACATAAAATGGCTTCAGAATTGCTAGCTCACCACCCTGTGATAAAAACAATTACCGACTACTGTGCATTATTTTACAGTTCTTTTTGTTGTTAGACTTATAGTATATAATCAAAATACTGTTTTTCAAAGAAACTTAGATTATTTTCTTCCTCATCTCCTCAGTGTGCCTATGTTATTCGTCTGTAATACAGTTAGGTTTATTTGTTGCCTTTTGTATTCCATTTGGAGTTTTACCCACATCCTTGTTTTATATATTTGTTTATTTATCTTTTGAGTATAGAAAACACCCATGTAGTTCTAAAAGTCAAGATTACACAAAAAGGAATACTCAGAGAAATGTCACTCTTCTCCCATTTCTCATTCCCCCATTCTTTTCACTCTTTTGACCCATTCATGTAAATAACCAGTCAAATATTAGTTTCTGGATTCATCCTTCCTGTATTTCTTCTTGCAGAAGTGACAAGGCACATGTATATTCTTATACCCTCTTCTTTCTTACATGAAAGGCAGCATGCTATAGATACTCTTTTGCCCTTTGCTTTTTTCCACTTGACAATATATCCTGGCAATCTCACAAGGTCATTTCATGGACATCTTCCTCATTCTTTTTTGCAGCTGCATAGTCTCCCACTGTGTGCATATACCATAGTTTATTCATCTATTCTTCCATGTACGGCATTTAGGTTGTTTTGTTTCTAATATTTTGCAATTACAAATGAGGCTGCAATAAATAACCTTGTGCAAATGTACTTTCATATTTTGGAGGTATATCTTCATGGAAAATTCCTAGAAGGACTGCTGGATCAGATTAGTGCATATGTAGTTTTGTTAGATGTTGCCAAATTCCCCTCCAAAAGGGTTGTATGGGTTTGCATTCCCATCAGCAATATGTGAGCATACCTGTTTCCCCAGAGCCTCACCACAGATATATGCTAAGTTTTGGTCTCCTCATGTACTGTGCCTGTACAGGGGCAGGGACAGGTACATTCAAGCCACGATATCCAGAACCCAACCACTTCTCAACAACTCCACGGCTGACACCCTATGCCATATCTTCCCTGGGCTACTACAGCAGCCTCCTATTTCCTCCTATGGTCTTATCTCTACACAGCAGCCTGGAATCCTTTAGAAAGATCACTTCCTGTTCATAAATTCTCCAACAGCATCCCACTCACTTAGAATAAAATCCAAACACCTACCTTAGTCGACAAAACTCTAAGAGTCTGGCCTCTGGCTTCATCTCCTGCCACTCTCTTCTCCACTCACTCTGCTCCAGCCGCACTGGCATCCTGCGTGCTGGTCCTTGCATATGCCAAGGATCTCTGCATGTGATGTTTTCTCTCCCCAGAACACTCTTCCCCAGATACCCATGTGGCTCACTCCCTGACTTCCTTCAGGATGGCAAATGTCACCTTCTTGGGTGACCTAAGAGTTTCCCTGAACAATCCACCTAGAACAGTATCCCCTCTCTATTCTCCATCTCCTCACCTTGCTTTATTTTTCTTCATGACACTCACCAACACCTGATATATATTAATTTGTTTATCAACTGATCATCTATTTATTGGTCCTTTAGTAGAATGTAAGGTTCATGAACACAGGAACTTTTCCTTGGTACACAATGAGCAATCAATATACACACAGATGGTCCTCAACTTACAATGGTTTGACTTAAGACTTTTCGACTTTACAATGGTACAAAAGCGATACACATTCAGTAGAATCTGTACTTGGAATTTTGATCTTTCCTGGGCTATTGATACGTGGTATAGTACTCTCTCATGATGCTGGGCAGCAGTCATGGGCTGCGGCTCCCAGCCAGCCATGCAAACACAAGGGTAAACAAACGATACACTTACAATCATTCTGTACCCAGATAACGACTCTCTTTTTCACTCAGTAGAGTATTCAATAAATTACATGAGACATTCAACACTTTATTATAAAACTGGCTTTATGTTAGATGATTTTACCCAACCGTAGGCTAATATAAGTGTTCTAAGCACGTTTAAGGTAGGCTAGGCTAAGCTATACATGTTTGTGTATAAGAACTTGCAGGTTAGGTGTATGAAATGCATTTTTGACTTTAGATATTTTCAACTTACGATGGGTTGATCGGGATATAACCCTATCATAGGAAGATGTGTGCTTGCTGAATGAATGAATGAACAGAATGTATGGATGAGAGAATCCGAGTTCAGACTCTCTTGTTCCTATTGTCCTTTAGGCACAGATAATTCTTCCTCGCCTGAACTCAGTTTGGACTTATCTTTGCCAACTGCTTGACTATTAATCATTACCATCTTGTGAAATTTCTTATACTGCTATTCCGAATTACTACAGCTTATCTCTTTTTATTTAACTTTTTACTTGCTTATTTATTTTCTCCCAACTGTGTCTTAAAACCAGGTAAAGACAGGGTTACCCCTGTTTTTGTTTTCCTATTTGGCAATGCATGGTGCTCAGCACCGATCAGGGGCTTGATAAATATTTGTTGACTGTTCAATAGTGCTGTACAATGCTGTTACTTCTGGTGGATGGAGAGACAATGAAAAAATTGTAGCTGATTGGAATGGCATAAGTTGTAAACATGCTAACATAATTATTATTCCAAAAATGAACCCAAGCAATGCCCCAGTTTATTGGGACAGAGGAAGGAGAGGAAGGGAGAGAATGGCTGCTTCTGAATTGAGACCAGCGATCATCTACATACCTCCTTAGCGCCAAGAAGGTCATTCTGTCACTTTTCTTATAACTAGGCAAGATAACATTTAAAAACAATTTCTGATGCCCAGTTCCTAGAAATCTTCATGGTGCTTGCTCAGATATCTGTGTTTTCTAAACACTCTTACACTTGGAAGACTCAATTCACCTCTTTCCCTAAATTCTGTCCAACCAGCCTAGGAGCTGGTGAGGAATGGATTTATGAGATTCAGCGTCATCCAAGCAGAAGACAGCGTGACTTAGTTGAGAAGGAGCCAGCCCTGCCAGACTCTCAAATCTTGGCTACAACCTTAAGAGTAGCTACTAACTGAGCTCTGGAGATGTCCTAAACAGTGAGACCAAACCACAACAAAAACTGAATATTACCAGGAGTCAATGCAATATTGTAAAAGGAGCTTGTTTTCAAAGCAGTCTGCTGCAGAAAGCCAATGTGACAACAAAGGTCCAGGCTATGCAGTGGGAGATACCAACATGGGCAAAGACGGTGAGTAATGGTGAAACTAGCGTCACCACATTGGACCAGCTAGACTTACTCACATAACAGCTATAATTTAAAACTCACTCTATGGTTCCCTGGTGGCGCAGTGGTTGAGAGTCCGCCTGCGGTCTGGGAAGCTCCCACATGCCGTGGAGCGGCTGGGCCTGTGAGCCATGGCCGCTGAGCCTGCGCGTCCAGAGCCTGTGCTCCGCAACAGGAGAGGCCACAACAGTGAGAGGCCCGCGTACCGCAAAGAACAAACAAACAAACAAAAAAAACTCACTCTAAGCTAGAAAAGGGAGTGTGGTAAGTGGCTCAGGCACCTGGGGGTCAAAAATACGTGATATTTTTCTCTCAATGTCTAGGTGTGGCCATTCTGAGGTAGCAAACATTATGTGAACAAATAAGATTTTATTCCTCTTTGGAGAATGTCAGGATGGGAAGTCAATCTCTATTCTTACTCCATAAAGAATTCCTGGAAGTTCTTCCCAGTTCTTGCACAAATATGGGCAAGGCTGTAATCCTGCTTACCGTGTCTGCTGATAAACCGGATACAGCTTTCTACCACCAAAGGAATTGCCTGGCTGGAATCCTAAAAAGCCAAAAAAAAACATTAGAATCTTCAAAGAGAGACAGCCCAGGGTCAGAGAAAATGAGCCAAAACCACGTGGAACTTGTCTCAGCTGGATCAGTGGCTGGTCCACAAGAAGCATCCAGCCTGGCCTCCACGCTCCAAAGCACATGCACAACCATCTACTTGGAATGCCTCATACCGATGTCTTAAATTCAGTGTGTCCTATATGAAACTGATCATTTTTATCCCACGGTCCCCCCCCCCCACCGCAGCCATACAATCAATCAATACATACATATATTCTGTCAAGTTTGCCTCCTAAATCCATTTATTTCTCTCCATCTCTACTGCCACCAACCCAGTCCAATCCACCAGTATCTCCATTCCCATCCCTGTCGTCCTCCAAACCAGTTTTTCTTCCCTCATATTGGTTAGGTGATCTTTAAAAGTGCACATTCCATCGTTTACTCTCTAGGCTAAACTCTTTCAAGGACTCCTCGTTACTTTCTGTATGCAGCCTTGCCTGTCTGGGGTCCTGTCTTAGCCTCCAGTTTTGTCTCCTTCTGCTCCTCAGTAAGTCCTCCTTTGCTCATGGCTTTGCGTGAGCTGCTGGAATGCTCTCCTCACCCTGGACCCCCACCCCCAGGGTCTCAGTGCAAGTATCACTTCCTCAGGGATGCTTTCCCAGACTCCCCAGATGAGATCAGAGCCCCTGTCTATGGGGTCTCAGCACCTTGTACTTGGCCTTCACAGCCTGACTGTGACTTAATTGTGTGGGTATGAATATTTGTTTGTATTTGTCACCATTGTAGCTCGAGTTCCACAGGGCAGATCCTATGTCAATTCTTGGTGTCCATCTCTGGCCATGATGCTCTCACATAGCAGGTGCTCAATTAATATCAGTGGAAGGTGGCAGAATGAATCAATGGGAGCAGCAGAGAGGGGGTTTGTTTGGCATTAAAGGCAAGAAAGAAAAAAACCTAACTCTTGGAAATAGTGGAAACTAATTGGTACTAGCTTATGCAGCAGGCCTCCCAGATATCAATCTTTGCTCTGCCATTTTTGCTCTACAATCCTGCCATTTATTTAACTTCTTTTGGCCTTAATTTGGTATCTACTAACTGGGGAGGGGGATTGGTGGTGAGGAGAGTAATATTTCCTATTGGCACATGAACACAGTGCTTACCATTTACAAAAGAATTTATAGAGGTGTTGGGTCATATATTAAGTGCTTTAGATGGATTGGTCCTGGTAACAACCCTATGGGATGTGTATTATTATTATCCTCATTTGACAAGTGAGGAAATGAAGGCTTAGCAAGGTGAAATAGCTGCTTACGGTGACACAGCTGCTAAGTAGAAGAGCCAGGATTCAAACCCAGGCAGTCTCCCCCTGAGACTGAGCATCTCACTACCACCCATACTGCGTCCTAGGAGCTTGGCAAACATAGTCAGGTGTGAATACCAAATGTTACTGAAAACCAGTAGGGTTTTCTAGTGCATCTAAATGCACAACCACTCACTTACAGGGAAGGAAGGGACCAGGCAGAGTGACCTTAGTCCTAGTTAGAAAGGGCTTTAGATGTTCAGGACAGAGACTGGGCTCTCCAGTAGGATGGGTCCTGTGGCTTCTGCCCATTTCACAGGTTGGTTTGTGCCTCTCCCCCGGCTCTAAATGTTCAACTGTAGCTGCAGGTTTGGCCACTAATAGGGAAGCAGCTGGGTCTCATGAAGATGCCAGGCTGAGAGAAAAGCTGGCGTGGCCTCCAGCTCCTGAGCTTGCTGGAAAGCCAGGATGCTGCCAGAGGACGTACTGTGTACCAAAGTGCAGCTGGAGTCAGGAGGGTCTCAGAGACCCAAATGCTCGTCTCATGACCCCCAGACCCGTCTGCTTCCTCCACCTCTCCAGCTTCAGTAGGCAGTGTCTGCCTTCTTTTTGCCAACAGTAAATTCTACCAGTCAGTCTAGGCTGGTCTCAGAGGAAGAATCTTTTTCAGCTCTTCCTTACATTAATGAAGAAACTGGGTTCCACTATAAAAAAAAACCCCAAACTTAATTTTTTGGAGGTCTTTTTATGTTTACAAACATTGTTATTATACTTTTCATTTACAAACAGTAGTAGCAGTGATAATGAGGACAGTGATATGAGGGTTTGTAAAGTTTTTCTGGTCCTAAGACCCAGAGGGAGGGAGGTTGGGAAGCTCACAGGTTATGGTTTCAATAAGTTACGTGAGTGCAAAATTCTGCCTCAACTTGTGGTAAAAGGAATATCAATGATAGCTAAAGGGAAGCATGCAGGGTTGCAGAAAGTAAAGCATCAAAGACATTAACCTGCATGTTCATGGTTACCAGAAGTGGCCCAGAGGATAATTTGTGGCAGACAAGAGTGGGCCAGAGATGACCTGTCCTACTGCAGAGGAGTATTTTCCTAGTCCCCACTGCTCCAGTGGAGCCTAAGTCAGAGTCCAGTGAAAACAAAGGACAAAGGACATTGCAGGGACAAAAAGTCATGAGGGCTCTGACTCTCTCCTTGTAATGTTTCTGAGCTCCGAGGGAATCCATTTCCCCAGGACGTGCCCTGGTGAAGACCCTCACTTCACCATAGATCTTGCATACAACTGACCGAGCAGTGTCTATGTGTGTTCCTATTCAGTGTCTGTCTCTCCCTTCCTTCCTCTCTCCTTCCCTCGTCCAGTGTTAGAATCCATGTCAGTTTGATTCTTTTGTTCATAATATTTTTGGTCATTTAACCCCAGGGCTGGAAGGGCCCTTGAAGGATGATCGGGTCAAATCCCCATTCAATCAGATTAAAGGAACTTTAAACCAAAAGTGGAGGAAGAAAAGTAGCAAACATAACTTGGAAGAGATAGTAAAGCAGGGGTCCAGTGATTTGCAGCAGAAAGCAATCAAGAAGGTGGCTAGATAATGTCTAAATATGCCATTGTTTGGCATAATTTCTCACACGTGAGAGAGTTACGATTTTTGCCAGGTACTGATCTTTGTTACATTTGTTAGGTTTACGTTTTCACCAGGGAGAAAACACAAGTCTTGACCCCTGATTAGATGTGGGTAATAAGGAAAAAAGAGGCATCAAAGATAAGATGTAGGGCTTCAGGGATTGTGAAGAATAGAGGGTCTCCATAAGAGTCGAGAAGTAAGGGGAGGTGCTAAGGAAATGAAAATGTGGTTGGAAGGTGAGGAGATGGATGCTGAGGGTAGGAGGTGCCACCGCAACTCTTGAGCATCAACATCCTGCCCATCAATTAGGAGTTAGATCCAAAGACTCAGAACGACAACGTTACAGAACAAGTGGACGCTTCGGGAAGGAGAGAAAAGAGACAGAATCATCCAAGGCAACACAAGTGACAAGGGAAAGAATATGGAAGGAAGTCAAAAGAGGACCAAGCCTTGGGGAAATGCTTACATTTCGAGGAACAGAGAAAGATGGGCCAGCAAAGAAGATATGGAAGTAATAGGAATGAGAAAATTCTGGGCTTGATGGGAGCAGGGAATGCTTGGAAGCGCAGTTGAGGCATCTCTTTTTGAAGAAAAGTCAGATGGTCTGAACCTAGGCTTTGCTAGGGTCAAACATGATTGGAACGCATTGGGTAGACTCAAAAGCAAAAGTTACACAGTTCTTCCTCTTGTTTGGTTGATTTGCCATAAACAACCAAACAAATTTTATTTCCTGGTTATGTACACATGATTACTCCTCTTCCAAATTACCCACTATTTACCTTTCTGACTATCTTAGAAAAACTCTTCACTGATCCACCATTAGATTTGAGCTGCTGGAAAAAAAGTGAATGAAAACAAGGTCTTTACTTGATTGGGGTTTCTGGTGCATGCTGGAACTCTTACACAAATCTAGCACCTGGCAAATATGCTTTGCTTGCAACTGCCTAGGCACAGCAGGATGAAAACCAGATGGGTGCAGTTCTTTTCTGATTATGAGCCCAACCAGGGACACATATCACCTGCCAAACCGTGGCCTTTGGCACTCCTGCAGCCAGAGTGGTCGCACCTAGGCTCCATCTATATGTAGGGGGCTCAATTTCAGTGCAGGAACTGAAAGGAACAAACTTCAAGGTCAATCCTGTTCTTATTTTCGAAGGGGGGTGGGATAAAAAACCTTGCTCCCTCTTTAAGATATCCACCTATTAATTTTAAACGTAATAAATGATCCCGGGGAGGCACTCCCTTCCTCTCTAGTTTTAACTGAAATTATGAAAGAAAGGCGAAGCAGAAAGAAAGAAGAGGAATAGAGGAAAGAGAACTGCAATGACATCTTTATAATTTAAAAAATGTGTAATTGCATCTGATGGTGTTCTCATTAAAAGAAGATCCAAAATAGAGAAGGGAAAAAAACTAGTGACAGCAAAGCTAAGACAAGTGCGGGCTATGTTATCAACTTCCCCAGCTGGACTGAAGACCCTGCAGGGGCTACCACCATCGCAGAAACCATGTGCCCTCTACATTCCATTAACTCCCTGTGGCTACAGCCACTGTGAATTACCCAGAATGATTTTTTAAAGCCTGGATCAGCTTTCCCCTGAGTACACACAAAGACATTTCTGAGCTCTCTCCACCCCCTCTCTGCCAACTGCCTGCTGCATAGCTGGTATGAGCTTAGGGGATACAAAACCATTTTAGTATTTGCCATAAAGTATAATTAGGAAGTCCAATTTGCAACTGCAAAAAAAAACCCTTCAATTAATTCTTTTTAAACAAGCATAAGTGCTGTTTAGATTATCCACTGATGTGGACTGCCCATGCCGAGCTAAGATCCCTCCTAAGGTGGGTCATGAGAGCTAGCTGCTTACAGCTCAGTGTCAGATTTGAATACAACTCTGAAGATGGTGCACATAATTGCAGAGCTCAACGTCTCTTGCTTATCATTCCTAGACCAGACTTATCTTTACATTTTTAGTATGTCTTAGAAATACATCTAAGATGGCCATGCCACCAGAAACAAACAAAAACCTGCAAACTTGGTCTAGATGATTAGATGCTGTGAGTTACTGTCATATTGGTACCCATGTATGAAGTGTGAGGCCTCTTTCACGGTCTCCTAGAGAAGTAGCACCAAAGATAGTTCTGGCACAGTCTGCCACAGTCAAACCAGACCTCTAGCATGTAAGAGCATAAACGACTAGAGAGGAGAGGAACAAGTCCCTGCCCCCCTCGCTAATTTGATGAAGTTGCCGTAATATTAAACATACTATGACTAAATGGTACATTCCAAATGTAAGCATGAAGTCAGAAAAGTGTCTGTCCCATCCACACTGGAGTTCCATAAATATCTGGGATCTAACCATTTCACGCCAGACAAGCCTGCCTCTTGCTGGGCCCTTACCTGTTTCCTCACAGTTGAGCTACGCCTGTGGTTGAATCCAGCAACAGGGAGGGAAAAGAGAAAATGAGATTAAAAACAATCTGTGAGGTAGTTAATGAAACAAACTGCATTAATCAGCTCAGTCCCAGAAGTGGCTAAGAGACTTGATAAGTTACCCTCCAAATGAAGCCCAGTAAAGCGCTTTTCACAAAAGCTTAGAGGTCTCTGGTCTTAATGTCTGCCACCATTCAAAAGTAGAATAGGAGGGAATTGGTTCAATTTGCAGTAAAATATATATAGGTCAGACAACATGAAGATTTCTCCATTTGCAAGGAGACACTAGTAAACACCAAAGGAAGCTATGGTTTTCTTTCTCTTGGAAATAAATCCTTAGGGAAAAGATAAGGAGCGATTTTCCCGGAATTTAGACAGTAGAGTGTCCAGACTGGAAGGAACCTTGGCGATTCCATAGGTCAATGCTTTTCAAGCTGTGTTTAGCCTTGGAAGCCTTTTCTCCAAGGGAATCTGACTCAGACAACAATACCCAAGCAAGGAGAGCAGTGATGCCTCTTTGAGTGAGGGTAGAAGGTAAGGACCAGAGCCCAGCTGCTGGGCACCTTCTGCCACTTCCACTAGGCTCTTCTTAAGGACCTCTTTGGAATCCTAGAGCTCCTTGGATCTAGGTGATTGTTCTGTCTTGTCTTTTTTTTGGCCACGTTGCACAGCTTGTGGGATCTTATTTCCCCTCACAGCGACTGAACCCATGCCCCCTCCAGTGGAAGCATGGAGTCTGAACCACTGGACTGCCAGGGAAGTCCCTCTCTATCTTGTCTTATGGATGAGGAAACCGGAGTTCAGAGAGGGGAAAAGAGCAGCCCATGGTCACACAGTGAATAACACAGCATAAGGGAATTCAGCTCAGCTCTTTTCACTCCCATAGAGCCTTCTGCAGTTATGGCACTTTAGGTGAAATTACACTAAGACTTTAGCACCAGGAAGATATATTCTACAGAATTCCATTATCCTGGTTCCCTCCAGTCAACAAGACTAGTATATTAATTGTGATCCGCAATGACAAAACGATGAAAGCCAAATGAAGCTATTTTTAAGTAATGAGCCTATAATTGTAAATGGCCTCATGACTATTGTGTGTGTGTGTCGCCAGATATAAGTGGTTTATATAATGGGCTAACGCAGGGTCTCTAAGGAGTCTGGCCCATTAAAGCTCTTTCCCCAGTTAAATCAGCACATTTTTAGGCATCTGAGAACCGTCGGCTGAATGAATGCCTTGCTTGCCGCCAGCTCACGAGTTTTCTCATAGCAGCTCCATGACTGAGAGGGAAAATATTTGGCTGGGGTGGGGGAGGGCGGGGAAGGTGGGGAAAGATTGGGAGGGCTGCATACTTGTACATCAGGCGAGGATGTCTACCAATGCTGTTGGCAAGCAATGCAATGTAATATTTCATTATCCAGCGACACTCGCTAATTAGAGGCTGTCATCTTTTCCACGTATAAAAAAAATTTCAGGTCAAATGCTATCTTCTGATCCTCGTTCCCTAGGTCAGAGACTTCCCAAAACCCACATGTTGAAGTCTAAAAGCTAAGGTTAGGTTACCAGGATCCTCCAGCGTCGAACATTTCTTTTCCGTGCAATGCAGTGGTTTTGGGGGGGTCTCTGGGACTATTTTGGCAAACGGTAACTCTCTTCACTTATTTCTGCTCAGCAAATCCCATTTCCATTTGAGGCCAGATGGGGTCAGCAAGGTAAAGGGATGGAAGCCACCCCTGCCCTAGGCTACCCCTTTGCAAAGTCATCCAACACCTCTACAACTCAACTCCTTGGCTCTTTCCCAGGTTGGGATGGCTCTACCCCTCCGGCCTCTCTTCATCCCTTCCCAGGGCTGTCTCAGGCCACACCTACCTGGCCAGACTGCAATCTGTCCGCTGACCTGTTGGAAAGACAAAGGCAAAAAGCACATGTTGAAGCAGACGGGGTAAAAGGGGGAGACTTGCTCCCAGGAATGACTGTGTCTGCCCGGCTCCCCAGGGAGCCCCGAGGATCACGTGTGACTAGCCTTCCAGGCAAAAAAGAAGAGAGCACCCAGGTCCTCTTTCTGGGCCTCGTTTCTGATGCTTGTTCCCAGCCTAGGGCTGCTGGTATCCTGAAACCTTAGGATTGCCAACTCTGCTTCCCAGTGGGAAAACGGGTGGATGAGGAGGAAAAATAGCAAGGCAGAGCATATCTTAGAGAACAAATTATTAGAAGCTTTCCCAGAGATGAAATTCAGCTTCTCTTCTATGTGTGCTGGGTGTGTGTGTGGTGGGGAGGGAGGGATGAACCTGCTTGCCCTTCAGGCTGTGAACACACACACACACACACACACACACACACACACACATACACACACACACACACAGTTGAGGGTGGAAGGGGAAGAAGGAAGGAATAGCTATTTGGGGAGAGGAGGAAGCATACATCGAAATTCTCGTTTTAGATTCATACTAAATTCTCACTTCCATTACGCTGGGCTGAAATGACAAGGGAAAAATATTTAAAATGCTGCTACTGCTTTTAGACTGTGGTTCTCAACCCAACAGTGGGCCCTAATACTAAGCTGGATGGATCATACACAGTCTTAAAAAATGGAATTGAAAATCTTAATGCTCATCTGAAGTATTCTTACGTTTTTTAAAAATATGCACGTGCACTTGGGCCATTATGTAATCTGTGTTGCTTTTTTTGGGTCCACAGTTAACCCAGCTTGGTCTATATTAGACCGTATTAGATAAACCAGGGAAAGGGTAAGCAGGTGCTGAGCCGGGGAAGGAGAGATTGGCTCCCAAGCTCCTCATCCAGTTTCCTGGAAAGGCGACTCCAAGGGCCGAGGTGTGGGGGGGAGGGGGAGGAGGGAGGGCAGGGCTTTTTCTTGCCTTTAAAGGTTGCTAATTGTTGATTACAGTTCAGCTCATCTTGAGCAACACCTCCCCCACCCCAACAGCCTCTCTTACCAAAGGCTCAGCTTTCGTCTGCAAAAATATTATTCAGAGCCATTATTTCTAACATCTGTCCCATTTCCATTCTGGAATATTCATACACATCAATTATCCCTCTGTGGCAAGAAACAAGGGGCTCTTGCGTTAGTGACAAATACATACAGAAGGCAGGGACATGATGACTTGCACACAGGAAGACCTATATTTTTCATTATTGCTAGAACTTGTCATCTTTAGATGAAGGCAACTTGCATCACTGATGAACAGTCACCAACCTTCACCCCTTCATAGTAGCACACTTGGTGCATGTATGTGTGTTGCAAACACACACACACACACACACACACACACACACTCTCTCTCTCTCTCTCTCTCTCTCTCTCTCTCTCTCTCTCTCTCTCCCGCCCTGTTCCCCATCTCACTTATGGGTCATGCTTAGATTATCCTGGCAAAAAGAAATCACAGTTATAACTTGCTTCAAATAGTTCTGGGCTTTTCTTCCTCCGATTCCCCACGGAGCAATCTGATAACTCAAGAGTAAAGATTTTCTATAAGCAAACTTTGGATCTCAATGCATAGACCTGTTCAGCCTGAGTCCCCTGGGTGTTGCGGAGGGAAGGCAACAGAAGTTACTTAACAGGCTTTCTTCACATAAAAGAAAATGCCTTAAAAGTCACAAGATCAAAGACATTAGAGATAAAAGAATTAATCATCTGGGGGAATCGTTCAGGGCAGGAGAACAGGGTAAGAAGGGCGGGTAGGAGGCTCTGATTTCTGGGGCCATTGAGCCAGTGAGTGCTGTATACTTCCCTAGATTCTGCAGTTGGTCTGAAGAATTTATTTGAGAACGTTAGACATCTGTGGGTGCAGGTTTTGCCTTTCACTGGTGTTAGAACACCAGTAGCCTCCCCCTCCCTATCTTTAAGTGAGGAGATCAGTGGGGGAGGGAGGAGGGGCAGGGCCTTCAGAGGTGTCCCCAACTTGGGAATCCCATTAATCATAGGATGCTGAGAGCTGGGCAGGAGACCTGGGCAAGGTGCCAAAAACCCCAGGGAAGCTTCTCTTTCAACCCCTGCCTTCTGTTTGACAGCTGAGGAGAGAAAGTCCAGAGTGCCAGTCCAGTCCTCTGCCTTGCTACTTTCCAGGGTCTGGTTAAAATCATCCTATGAGACCAGATAGTCGATTCAGCACCACAGCTTCAGCCTGGCCAAAGCAGGGAGAGGGCTGCCTCTTAGCACCAGGACCCTTCAAAGCAGAAGAAAACCTCTGCCCCACCTTGAAGCTACAGACAGCTGCAGTCTGCCCATGACCCCTGCCCTTGAGAATCCTCTCCTCTTTTCTCCTCAGAGCAGCTGTGTAGCTCACCTCACAGCTCCCCACCTTCTTGCTTCAGCCTCGGTCCTGCTACAAGAGGAGCTGAGAGTTTTCCCAAAGTGTCTGGACAGTAAAGAACCCACCAGCTCCTTGGCCTCAGTAGTGGCAGAGGAGGCGCAGGAGTGGGGCTGGGTGGAGAGCAGGCACGCTCCATTTAAACAAATAGATGATGCACATTAGTGCTTCATTAAGCATTGGCCCTTCCCCATTACTCAAGCGGTCATTTGGGGCGTGTGCTTCCACATCAAATGAGCGAGGAAAAGCAATGCATTCATATAACCAGACTGAGGATGGAGGCGTGTGCTCAGCACTTGGGCCCAGGGCTCGGCCTTCCCTCACTGCCAAATCTCCAGCAGAGCCCACACTCACTCTCTCCCAGGGTTTTCTGGAGAAGGTCGTGCTTGGCTTGTAGCTTGGTGATGAGGTTCCTGCCCTCCAGGTACTCCTTCATTTTCTGTAAGGGAGGAGGATAAAGAACAATCAGTCCTGAAAGAAAAAAAAATCACAGACGCTCAGCTGTACAATTCCCTTTCTAAGAGGGCTTTTGGTTTCTGACCCAATTTCCACCGGGTCCATTTTTTATTTTTTTAAGGCCCTGAGCTGAGCAGCTGCTGGTTTTCCTGGTGGATTAGTATCCTGCTCTATGTCTTCCTGGGAGCTCCGCGTCAGCCACCATAAGAAGCTATCTCCTCGGGCCCCTCATCCATCTCTTTCAGCTCCTCGGAAGAAAAGCAGGGTGTGGAGGGACTCACTGAGCCCCGCCTTCTTGGTGTGAAGGATACACACCTGTGGCTCATCACCTCCACTGACATCCAGCCCTGCCCGGCCCCTCCCAGGGTGCATTCCTTCACCCCAGGAGCAATGTCAAGGCTCAGCCCCTGCCTGGGCTGCAAGCACCAAGCACAGCATTCAGCGCATCTCTGAGCCATATTTTCATCATTTCAATCGCTTCCTCCTCTATTGTGCAGAGTCTTTGTGGAAAGCTTGGGATTTCTGAGCACACAGAGACAGGGGCTGCCACCCTCCACTTGTATACACACATACTGGCGGTTCCAAACACAAGATGAGGTTTATGGAAATGCGATCCCATCTGCTCTAACAGTCCAAATATGATTGCTGTGCTGTACTTTGTGATTTGACCTCTCTCAACCCTTGTCTGCTCAGCGAGAGACTATGTTTCCCTGGACAATTCATTAAATCTCCAAGACAACTCTATGAACTATGATTATCATTATCCCCATTTTATGGATGAAGGTACTGAGATTTGGAGAGATTCAATAAGTGGCTCTAGGTCAAACGATTAGTGAGTGGTGGAACCAGTATCCACATATGCAGTTTGACAGTACACTGTGTGCTTTTAATCGTTATGATAACGTGCTTGACCCATTATGGTAAAGAGCAGAAGGAGAGAAGCAGAACAAAACTTCATAGTATTGATTCTTTACATATGTGTAGCAATTTAAGAATTTTTAGAGTACTTTAGCATGTATTTGACTCTCACAATAACTCTGTACAGCACATAGGGGAGACATATTATTTCCTGATTACGGATGAGAAGGGGAAGGGGGCATTGTTGATCGACACAAGCCAGTAAGTGGCGGTGTCAAACCTGGATCCCAGGCCTTTGGAGGCCCTCCGTTGTTCACCCAGATGCTCCTCTGTGGAGCTTCGCAAATCTCTGACAGCACTTTTCACCCAGCTCTGTCATGGAGGCTTTGCTGCTCCTACGTCTTTCCCTCCAAATGGTATCCTCTCTATGGTCAGAGACTGTGGCGTTCACTATTCTTTGCATCCCTGATGCTTAGTACTGTGCCCAGAAGATAGTAGACGCTCAATAAATGTGTGAAAATGAGTAAATAAATGAACAGTCTCACTCTCCTCTGGATAGAACCTTCCTCAGCAGTTACATACCACGCCCCCAAGTATGCCCCTACTCTCTGAATTAAATAGAAGACAAACAAAAAACAAGCCCTATGACAAATCATTTCTGCTGCTTTCCTCACGACCTGTTCCCTCTGCTCCTTTGTGCTTTTGCATGAGAACACCTGCATGAAAATAGGCTCTGTTGTCACCTTCCCCATCCCATCTGCTCCAGCTGCCAGCTCACCTGCTGTCAGTCTTCCCTGGGTGACATCCTAATCCCCAACCAATGCCTAACTGTGAGGCTTGGAACAGTACTTCAGGGCCCAGAGGCGAAACACCTTCAGGAGACATCCACTGCTAACATCTGAACTGCGAGAGCCCCCTCTTCGGAAGGTTATCCCAAGGAGACTCTAAAGGTGTCCTAATGAGGGAAAATTCACTCAGACACACTGTAACCCTTAAAACAAGACCAGAGTGCTCAGAAAACAGCCAAAATTCTGAAAGGAGATGGATGCAAATTCCTTCCTCTCACTCGTGTATACTTGTGATTCTGGAAATCATCTTTTTCATTCATGTTCACAGTTCACTAGTTAACTCTGGCTGTCACTCAGTGAACCATTAAAATAAATAACAATCTGATAAAGAGGTATGATGAATTAACATTTTGGGTTCCACTAAATCCTGAAGGATCAAAAACTGTGTCAAGGTATGACCTGCCTGCCTAATAGTGGAAACAGTGGTTGGAAGTTTTCCGTCTAGGTCAGCCCAGGTATGGGAAGGTAAAAGCATCCTATTCGCAGGCATGTCATTTATCACTTCCCTGTCCCACCCATAAATCCACGCTCATCTCTATGAGAGGTAAACTGGGAGAAGTAACCTGGGCTTTCCTGGGAGGAGCTTAGTTAGAAGGCTTCAGCTGCTGCTGTCCAGACACACAGCAAAGGGAGCTGAGACAGCTGACGACAAGGGAGGAATAGGTAGCTTTTCAATGATTTCTGGAGGCCAGGGGGGCTAGGAAAAGAACTGTTCATGTGTAATCTCAAAATCCTTCCTTGGGCAATAAGGGTCACTTTCCTTATTTAAACCATGTCCCAATATTAGGTAATTAATTTTATTTCATTCCACTCCCTGTACCGTGCTCCTCTCCAGAAACACCTAAAGGTAAAGTGATTACCTGGAGTTTTCCTCAGTGGAGGAAAAAGGAATGGATCATGGTCTATTCCAGATCACCAAAATGAAATCAAATTCCTAAAACACAGTCTGACTGCCACACCCCCATATGCCCCTACTCCATTTTACACGCAATATTATCAAAACTGAGAATTTTTTCCAAAAGTAGGAAGGGAGGCAGGAGTCTATTGGGTGGTTTGGGGTTTTGCCATTGTAAACCTTAAATTCAGTTTTTACGATCTCACTGATTTCTTTCTAAATAATTCCTAATTGTGTATTAATTGTCAGTGATGAGTTTTATTTATTGAAAAGGATTAGTATAATAATTTTTCTTTCTGAGCCTGCCCTCCCTGACAGACATTTCAGTTGCAGTAAGGCGGAGTAGTCTGAGTTGGTATATTCTAGTCCTACCACTTACTAACTCTTCCAACCTTGGGCAAGTCACTTAACTCCCAGAATCTTAGTTTCCCCATCTGAAAAATGGGGATAATATCTTTTTTCACAAGGGTGTTAAAGATGAAATAAGATAACAAGCATGACTGTGATTGTTAACACAAGGACTGGCAACTAGCAGGTGCTCAGAAGTGTTCCTTATACAGAATCACCTGCTCAACCAAAAAACAGTCCTTCTCTAAACTTCTTTGCTTTGTGCTAATACTTAAGAAAGCTCAATCAAAGCATGGTTTCTGGCCTGAAAAAAAAAAGTTTGAGGCACAAGAATGGTTTTCAAATTTCATTTTAAAATACCTCTTCTCTTTGAATATATTCTTTCCATGGTAGTGTAAAACTCACGGACCTTGCCTAGACCTTGAATTTAATCTGTGAACCCAAGGCCATAAGTATCCACTGCTGCCAGAAGGTGGGGTGGGTGGGAGGAGTGAGCTATGCCTAGCCAGCCCCGTGCACAGAGATACACAGATGTCATTGCTGTGGCTGCTTCCCCACCAACCAAGCACGCTGACATTTCTCCTCCTCCCCGTCAATTTTTAAAGCAGGAAACAGCTGTCAGACAGAATACATAATAGAGCAAATATTCCAATAGGAGCACATCTCCCCACTTTAATTGACAGGGCAGGGGCATTCATGCATTTGTACCTGCTTAGCACACATTTATCAAGTATCTGTTTATTCTTGGAGAATACCAAGATAAAAAAAGGTCTTGGACCTCACCAAGTCTAGCAGTCTTAGAGCACTGTCCATTCAATGGCCAAGGAACTGGCTCCTCTCCAACCTCTTACCTTACCTGAATCTGTCCTCCCGAATTCAGGCAGTTTAGCTTTGTTTATTTTATCAGCTATAAGCCCTCCTTCCACCATTTCATCCCCCATTCAAGAACCCCATACTCCAACCCCCATACAAGGAAATACCTATAAGGGTTTGACAGTACTTGGCTAAAAACAGTGAGCATTACTGCCTATGAGCAGGGAATTGGTTAAATAAATGATGGAACATCCATCCATACAATGATGTTCTTGCAGCCATTACAAAAGGAGGCAGATCTTTTGGACTAAAGTGAAGATAATACCCAAAATAAATTAAGTGAAAGAAGCAAAGTGAAGAACAGTATGGATGGTATACTTCTATTTGTATTTCTATTTATTTTATTTCCTTACATTTCTAATGTAATAATATTATATTAAAGGATACATCAGTGGTTGTCTCCACACAGAATACCTCTGGAAGGACACAGAAGAAACTGGTTTCAATCACTGTCAAAGGGGAGGGGAAGTGGGAGCTGGGGATGGGTAGAGGCTTGACATTTTTCTGTATTCTCTTTTGAAATCTTTGCATCTTTTTTAACACTTAAAATAAAAAAGGCAATGGGAAAAAGACAGTGCTGGATTGTTTGTTATAGAAGACAAGTGATACAAAGCCAAGGAGGTCAGAAAATGTCTTCTCACTTAGAGCAAAGAAGGGCAGAAAGCTGAGCTGTTCCTGAGCCTTCCCCTCACCTCAGCTTCCTCAGCAGGGCATAGAGAAGGCCTGTGTCCTGAGACCAGGAGACCAGAAGATCAGAGTTCTGGTTTCAGCTCTTGCTGAGGACTTTAAACAAGCTAGCCATACTTTTTGGATTTTTTGTTTGTTTTTTCAGTTTTTTTAAAAAAAAATCTTTCAAATGAGAAGGTTTGGTTAGATGATTTTTTAAAAACACTTCAAGCTTTAAAATTCCATGATTATTTTCCTGGGACTCTTGCAAACGACTGACCTTTGTAGGTCATGCTTCAAATTCCCAATAGATGTCATCTGGGCAGGTGAATCTGATGACAGCCGAGAGTGGTCAGAAAGCTTTCCTAGCAGCCCTCTGGGTCACTAGGCACACTACCAGGAGAGAAAGCCATGACAAGGGACCTCTTCCCAATCTTCCAGAAGAAGGCAACTTCTAGGACGCGCTACTCTGATGTCTTTGAAGGGCGCAGGGAAACACATGGGCAACGTTTGTGGAGACAAAAGACTAAGAAAAGCACATCTGCAGTTGTGTTGGCTTTGTAGGGTTTGGCAAGCACCTGCAGCTGTCCTGGGGAACATGCACGCCCCCTTTTCTTGAATGTCCATTTTGCCACCTCCCAAAAGTCTTTTTATCATGAACTATCTGACGCGTTCCAAACACCAATCACAAAAATGATGAACTCTCTTGTAAATCTGTTACTGGACAAGCCCAGACAAAAGAACCTTCCTGTTAGCCAAGGAAATTTGCACACAATTGTGATAAGTAGCATTATGGCCACAAAAGACAGGAAATGAGTTAGAGGACATCAGTGTATTCAGACAGAGGTGAAAGGATGGGTGGGATTTGGGGGGTCACCAGTTGGAATATGGTCATTCCTGCTCTTACTAAAGGTCAATTTTGAATACAAATGTTATAGCTTCACTTAAAGCCAAAAAGTAATTTCTGACAGTCTTAAATACAGATTTTTATGTCCAAAATTCTTATTTAATCTTGTTCTGCAATGTAACAAGATTGGGTCATTTAAGTAGCGTTATATCTAAGCAGTCCAGACAGACCAGCCAGACAATCCCAAAAGCCTCTCGAGTATTTAACAACCTCCTGAGATAAAGAAGCTTGGGGAGGTACGAAGCCCTCACTATAGACAGGAAGTTTTCTTCATGTCTGTCCCAGGTTTTTCATGCCTTCATGGTTTTGCACATGCTGCTCTTGCTGCAAGGAATGCCTTTCTCCTCTTGATTCACTCATTGCCTGATCAGCACAGAAGTTACTTTGTATGTAATATTTCCCTAACTCCATTTATCCTGATTGCCATTCATGCACATGTGCATGTATGCACTTAACATTTTTACATTTATTTTTTTTAATTACCCAAATCAACCTATCATAATTGTATTGTAATTGTTTACACTCAGTAAAAAAGAAAGTTTTCCCTTCATAGGCCTAATTCCATCATTCTCCTCTTCATTTTATATTCTTAGCATTCCCAGCTTATATAGCACAGTGTCTGGTACATAGTAGATCCTTAATAAATGATCAATAAACAATTTAATAATAGTCAATGAATAAATTAATAGTGATGATGCAGATAATAAATTTTCAGCAATTTTGAGCACTCGCTACAAAACAATATGTACAGCAGTATCCCATTTTTTATAATAAAATTATAAATATATGCTCACATCTGTGTGCACGCATAGAAAAAAGCCTGGAAGAGAATATATTCTAACACTATTATTTCTAGGTTATTGGGATTATGGCTGATTTTTAGTTTCTGTTTACTTCCAGATTCTATATAATAAGCATGTTTTCTTTTGTATTACAAGAAAAAAAAAAGTTATTTTAAAAGAATAATACTGTTAAATCACTCCCTCTCAACAGTCTTCTCCAGGACTTAAAAAAAAAAATTTTGAAGAATTCTGAGCTTAATTACATGAAAAAACAGATTTCTTCTTTGAAGGAGATAGCAAATCACTAGTGTTCTTAATGGAGAAAGGGCAGTGTTCAAAGAAGAATTAAACAAATGTTTCCAGTTGGAGGAAAAATTCAATTTACTACATGCAGATTGTGTTTCTTGACTGAAAAACAAGTTAATTCCTCTCATTCAGAATCAGTATGCATATTCATTGGCTATATTTCCTCTCACATCTGCAAACTTAATTTCTTCTTAGTCGTCAGAAGATTAGGAAATAAATTTTAGTTCAGGCAATAAATCCTACTTGGCAAGCTCAAAATAACTTAATTATTAAAAAGTAGCACCAAAGACCAGCCAGCAACCTTCCAAAGGACTGTTAACACTACTTAAAAAAAATTGGGTTCATCTGTCTAAAAGAGGACTGGGAGATGCATGAATAACAAAATATAATGTTTTAGAGTTCTATGCAAACCAACAATGCTACACATTACCTGTCCCTTTGAATTTCATATGGCTTCCCTTTGAAGCCATAATTATGAAAAATAATTTCCCACTTTAAATTATAAAGTAATATCATATCAACTAGGAAGGATTACAGACTTTAAAAACAAGACATGTGTTAGCCAAAATATTTCGACGTAGTTCTTAAGAACCAAGAGATGCAGTTCCCCTTTCACGACCCCTAGGGATGAGAAGGAAACTTTCAAACAAAAGCTTACTAGCTGGTTAAAAAAGTCTTCAAAAAGAAAATATTCTTGGTAGTGTACTTGGGGCCATCCTTTCTCTTGGGGGTCCCTGTTAGATATACAACTTGTGTATATTTGTGTCTTTAAGTGTAGGGGTGGTCTCTGAACCTGCCCAGATCCAAGTCAAGATATTCAAAGACTTGATATCCTGCAAGACACTGGATAAGATATCCTGCAGACACTTGACAAGGACACTGGGATCCAAATGGCCTGTGTGTGCTGCAGTGCCTAAAGATGATCTTTAAAGGCCACTGAACCCCCTCACCGTGAAATAGAACTGCTCTGTCTCTTGCTGGTTGGCTCTCCTCTTGGCAATGCTGGGTTTGCTCATGAAGGTTTCTGAGACCGTGGACTTGACGGATTCCATAGAGTTGCTGTACTGGAAGCAATCGGACACATCAAAATCCTCGACGGTCACAATGTCCTGGATGGTCTGCAGAGTGGCCTCCATTGTCTTCTTTACCTGCCATGATAAGGGCCAACATAATGCATGAGGGGCAGGCTGCAAAACAAGAGGTGATGGAGAAGCTTGGAGAAGTGGGAGAGAAGTGGGCTGAGGAAGGAGGGAGGGGACTGTCAGAGGGTGCAGGTCTGCTTCCCATTGGACGGTGCTAAGTGAGTGATAAATATCACACGGACCCTACTCTCTCCAGTGAGGACCTAAAACCACTACTCCCTTCACGCTACATGCTTGACCCAGCTATTTAATGTTCACTTTTTAAATTTAAGATTAGCTCTTCGTGGGCTTCCCTGGTGGCGCAGTGGTTGAGGGTTCGCCTGCCGATGCAGGGGACGCGGGTTCGTGCCCCGGTCCAGGAGGATCCAACATGCTGCAGAGCGGCTGGGCCCGTGAGCCGTGGTCGCTGAGCCTGCACATCTGGAGCCTGTGCTCCGCAGCGGAAGAGGCCACAACGGTGAGAGGCCCACGTACCGCAAAAAAAAAAAAAAAAATTAAAAAAAAAGATTAACTCTTCGTTATGCTGGACGTGCTAAGGGAGAGAGGATGAAACAAATCCAAACCAACCCCATCATACAAAGAGCTGGTTAAAAATGTATGATGGGCCTGGTCCCGCAATGCCCCAGGTTCTGTTTCCTGACCTTCAACAAATGAATGAACCTGTTTGCCCACGTGCAAACTAAGTGACCCATCCCCAGGCTTTCCTGATCTTACCGGGGAAAGCCAGACTTACTGAGATGCCAGGTGGGAAGTCACATGAGCTCAAAAGAAAGGAGCTGATAATTAATCATACTGCCCTTTTAACTGGTTGTTGAAAGCCAACACGTTGGGCCCAGAAGAAAGTCACCCTTTTCTAAGAGGATGGAGATATTTGAAGTGCCAAAGTCAAAGGCCTCTGTTTGTTTGAAAATGCTGGAAAAAGCCAGGCATGAGGGGGTGGTTTCAGAGACACAATATTGTTCACACAGCTGCCAAGTGCCATTTTGATTAAATGTGCAAAGGGGGGAAAAAAGCATTTTGCAAAAGCTCAAAATAGAGCTCAACCTTTGGCAATGCAAGAGCAACTTCCTGGAGTTCAAGGGCAGGATGTAGCAGAAGGGGAAAATCCAAGCCTACATTTGGCTACGAAATGTTTGCAGCAGCCCGGACATTATCTGCACGGCTCCGTCCACCTGCTCCCAGCCGGGCAGCAGCAAGAGGTTTGACAGGGAAACTCAGAGGGTGGTTCTGAGTCTCACCTCTTCGTTCTCAATCTTCAGGGTGGATAAGCGAGATTGTAGCTGTTGGCATCTCTGTACCAGCTCACTCTGGACGGGCTGCTGGGCACAGAGCTGGGAAGCCTGCCAAAAGAAAGCAATACTAGGTCAGGAAGGGGACACAGTTCTTTTGTCAGTGTCCCATTACTGTTAATAAAACTACTTATATTCAAGCTGTAAAGCTCGCAAATTCTATGTTAAAACAAAATCCAAAGCCAAAGTGTGTAGACCTCTTCCAGGACCAAATAGCACAAGAAAGGAATGAGCAATGGAACCTGTTTGGAAAGATCTCTCTCTCTCTTTGGAGCCCACCTCCAGCCTAGTGCTTGGCAGACGCAGGTCTATACAGGGCCTTCGGCTCCAAGGAAGCTGGAGTTAGGGCAGAGAAGAGTGCCTTAGGCAGCCCAGCTCCAGATACACAAAGCTTTGGCACAGTGAGGACTTCCTGCCAGAGGTCCAAGTGGCCACCTCGCGGGCCCCTCCTTCATTCCCCGCTGTACACCAGAGTGAAAGCAGGAGAGAAGTGGGTCAGGAGGCTAACATGTCGCTGTTGGCAGCCAGCATGTGTTTATAAATCTGGGCCGTGCATGAGAGCTCTGACTCAATGAGAGAAAGCGTGAAGCCAGGAACAAGTCCACGGGCTTTGCTAGAGGGCCCCAGAGGGCACGGAATCTTGTGGAACTTGGCATTTTCAAAAAGCCATCGTTTTACTACAGATCTTCACCAGATCTGTGTGGGAGAGAAGTCTGCCCTTCCCCCCAAGGATCGCTGTCAACAAGCTTCCCCCTGTGTGAGGGGATGGCTGAGCCACTGTCTCCTGATGGGCCCATGGTGATGGCATAGGTGTGAGGTCACCCACAATCCCCAGGATGACAGATGAGGAACAGAAGGCTGGCAGACTGGGAGGCAGGACCACGTGGAGGCAGCTCCTGTCACCTTGCCACCACGTGTCCTTTAGCCTCTCGTCTGCGAAGAGACATCTGGATAGAACTGGCCTCCTCCTTCCCCAGCAGTGGGCACATTCACATGCCCAAGACATTTCTCTTGCTTGAAAAGACAAAACCTCTCTTCAAATGGAGGGGGCTGGGGCTTGACCTTTTCCTCCATTGGCTTTTAAGCTCTCAACTGACTTGACCTCCTCCCCCAGCTGTGAGGCTGGCCTGAGCCAGCTCTCAGATCTGAAGCGAGCTGACTTCATTCTGGCTCTTGGATAAGCAGACACAATGGAGAAAGCTCAGTGGCCAGGATGGGTTAGTGCCAGTAGTGAAACTCTCTGGCTGCCTGATGTCACTGGTCAGGCATTCAGAGCCCCACAAGTCTCTGGGGGCACCAAGGGTAGAGCCAAGCACCTCCTCCTAGTACATCTGAGAGTGCTTGGCATCAATTCATGTGCTGAGTGCCCCAGAACACCAATCAGTGTCGGGCCTTGGCCAATTTCAGGGCTTCCGCTCAAAATGCCATCCGAACTTTGGCCCTAGTTCAAGGACTTCCAGGCAGCTCCCTCTTGTTGCCTCCACAGTCTACAGACAGCCCTCAATGACTGGGGATAGATGGCTGCTTTTCCACTCACATGAAGGCTAGGCTGGAATGCAAAACCTTTGCAAGATCTAGGACTGGCCCTGGCCCCTGCCTGGCCCAGCCACTGATCAGCTATATCACACAAAGGGAGGCCCTGGGCAGAAGACTGAACTATTGATTTTTAAAGTAACTTCAACGTAGCAGGGAGGAATCATGGAGGGAAAACCACCTCCATGCTAGTTTCTTTAAGAAGCAGCAGGGCTGCTGATGCATGCTTTGGCAGTGGTCCTCTAGCGGGGTGCAAGGTAATGCATTCCAGCTGTGCTCTGGAGTATGGAAATGAGGCTCTGACAGGGCTAGGAGGGGGCCTGAGCACCCAGCATTTGGAATCCCCCTTTATGGAGACAAGCTGTTTGGCTTAGAAGGCATCTCAGTCAACACCAGAAAATGTATCACTCCACTCAGCTGGTCCCCAAGTTCCACTGCTTCTTGGGAAGGAATCTCTGTGGCAGCTGGAGAAGGGACTTGGAAGGCAAGTTTGACCAGAAGCCAGGGCAGGTGAGGAATGGGGCTTCCTGGGGCTTGGTGACACACCAATACACCCTCGTATTCTAATTGCACATGCTGCCATCTCACTTCCCCATCTGTTCAGATGCTGCATTTCCTAAGCCACAGCAATGGAAACAAACTGTAAATGGTCTGGTTTTCCCCAAGAAGGAGAGGAGGAAAGAAATCATCTCCATATTTTTGTCTTTAGGATAGAAATGTCCCACTCTCCATGGTGGCCTATTGATGAGGGCAAATCCGCTGGTTACAGTATAATAGTTGTCACTCTGGAGGAGGGTTTTCTAAAAAGCATCTGGATGCTAATCGTAACGGAAGCACCACTCCCTTGTTGAAAGGGCATTGTTGTTTTTCCATCACCCAGCATTCATTCCTCCTTCTTCTGATAACTTTGGACTGACTGTCCTTTGCGGGGAACATTCCACTCACAACTCAGGCCATGTGCTTTGGATGGGGCTCTCCCCAACTTGGGGATGCAGCGTGTGACCTCCGCATAAGCCAATCAGCCGACTGCAGATACCAGCCACAGTGACTGGGGATAAGCATGTCACCCAGTCAGGACCAAGGAGACACAATGAGACTTTTGTGGGGGCTTCTAGGAGGGAAGCAGATACTCTTTCTGCTGGACTTCAATCTACAAGGAGATAAGGCTGGAAATATAGTCACCTTGCCCCCACGGGATAAAAGCCTGTTTGAGAATAGAGCCAACACACAGGATGTGAAGCAGAAAGAGAAAAACTAAGTCTTGATAAAATTCCCACTCTTAAACCCAACCATGCCTGAAGATCCATCTTGAGCTTTTCTATTATGTAAGCCTATATACATCCTCCTCCTGATTTAACCCACAGGTCAAATGGTGGCTCCTACCCCAGCAATAAGATTCACTTTGATTTGTATGTACAACCACCAGAAGAGAAACCACAAGGTTCACAGTAATGAAAACCAAAGAGCTTCTCATTCCTCTCACTTCGGTTTATTTAGGCCCTTCTTGTTTTAGTCATCGGAGGTGAAAAGTCATAAACAGGGCTCCCATGTTCGTGCACTGCTGCCTGGATAGCCATTCTTAGGGTTGACATCTTGGCTCCTGCCCTTCCTGTAGGTACCCATTCTTTTTTTGTTCAATACCCAGGCAAAACTATAACTTTTATCACAATCTTCTAAACCCAAGAAAATTAGATCCTTCAGAACTCTGCTGAGTGACAAAAGATCACGTCATCACCCTGCTTAGCCCTCCGTCCCCATCAGAAGCCTTTAGTATCTGGCCCCATCTCAGCTCTCACTTCTTTCAGCCTCACCACTTGGAGGCCTCCACCTGTCTCCTTCCCTTTTGCCATACTGAACTGTTAGTAGCTTTTAGAACACGCTGGCTGTTTTTCACCTCCTCTGATCCTGCTGGTCCCTCCGGATGCCCCTCCCTGTGCGTATTTCTAACTCTCAACTCAGCTGACTGTAAGCTGCCTGAGGGCTCTAATCCCCCTTGTCTATGGTCAAGCCTAGTGGATGGCAGGCACCCAGGAGCTGTTTGCTGAATGGCTGGAAAGGGCTTCACCCACCGGACATGAAGCCAGACCCAGGCCTCGCCTTCCCCCGAATAACATGGCTTGAGTGCAGTAAATCTAGACACAAGTGAGCTCAAGCCCCTTGGGTACGTGCGGGTGGGAAGAGGGTCTCACCATGTCCCCCATGTGTGGCTGGAACTCAAACTTCATAGGTGGACAGAAGACATTGTTGTACATCTCCATGAGGCGCTGCTTGTCACTGGTGGCATCGAGGTTTTCTACAGCATTCTCGATGGCGTCCAGACCCTCGTGCTTTGACTGTTCCAGATTCAACTCAGCGGAAAGGAAGGTGCGTAGCGCGCGGTTCAGGCTGGCGTGGTAGCCTAAGTCACAGCACTGCTGTGGAACGGAGAAGGTACGTGAGCAAACCATGGACAGCCCCAGGGCTTGGCAGAGGGGGAGGGTGGCCCCCAGGGCAGATCTGATTCTGTCAACAAGACTAGCTGTGCAGCCGGAAGAGGGCTGACCCTCCACGATCTGGGTGATATTTCTCAGTTCTTGACTCCCAGTTTGATATGGAGGACTCCTTAGAGGACTGTGAGGTGGGTGGAATGAAGAGGACTCATTGGGACAAAACGAAATTACGTAATCATGCTCTTCAGTAAACATAAAAGAGTTGGGAGTTAAGGAGAATATTCTTCTATTTTCAGGTTCCTCTGGGGATACCACTGTAGCAAAATTCAACATAAAAATATAGCCTGCCACTGCCTCAGGGTTACTGTGATTTAGTCACCATATACCAATCAAGCCAGGCCATTTCAGCATTCAGGTTCAGAAATCAGAGGTGGTGCAAGAGAACTCCAGGTGAGAGAAGAAATGAATGTGTGTGTGGGGGGGGGGGGGGGGGGCGCTGACCCTACTGGTCGTCAACCCCCGCCTCCGGCAAACTCCCAACATTCTAGGACAGGCCTTACTTGTAGATTAGGATTTTTGTACTAAAGCTCCTGCTTGACAGCATTTATGAGGTCACAAATTTCTAAACATAAGCCTTACTGGGAAAATTCACATCAGCTAAAGGATCCTGATTGAAGTAACATGGGAAAAAAAAGTGCTATGAAAGAGGCAATAGTATAAAAAAAACACTGGAAGTCAAGCAACCTTGGAAAAGCCACTCCACATCCCTGAACCCGTATCCTCAACTGTAAAATGAACAGATTTGGCCAGGTCAGTGGTTTTCAAGCTGTAGCCCAGAGCTCTATGGTTCTGTGCTCAGGCTGCCCTTGAGAAGGGGGTAACAGGGCAGCCCAACTAGCAGGACTTGGAGCCTCCTACCCCTGCTTCAACCAAACCAGCTCTGCTCTTGTTTTCTATTTAATATATTGGGATTCTATGTAAGGCCTGGTTTGAGAAAGAAGTCTTCTGCTAGAGAAAATGTCTGAAAATACTTGGACTAAATATAATCCCTGAGGCCCTCTTCAGCAATGGCATTCTGTAACTCTATGACAATATTCCCCATCCCTCCCAAAGGACCCAGAGATCCAAATTCCTTGGCCATCTTTTATCCCCTCTATTGCTTAAACAGCTTTGAGATTCAGAACTTGAGAAGAATTATCAGAGAAGAATCTATGGATAGAGTAAGACCATCTGCCTGATTGCCATTTCATTCCATAAGCAGGCATTAACTTAACTCTTCCCCCAGCCTTTCCCCCTCTTCATGATCACATTGGGACCAGCCACTATTGGGGAAGAAAAAGCATGTGATGTGCCTCCTCCTCCCAGCGTCTAACAAGAAGCTCTGTGACAGAGTGCCTGTCGGGCTGGGCTCTGGATTCAGTGCCAGTGGGCCCTGGCAGGTGCCTGGCTGTGCGGAAGAACAGCATTTACAGCTTAACTAGAGGCGGAGGATGGAAAGACATTAAATTCAGTTGGGAGGGAAGCTAGACAAAAGCGGCTGATTGGGAGGCTGCACGTGCAGGGGCACTTCCTCCTCTGGGAGATGCTGCTGGTCTAGCCAAGCTTCCCTTGAACCTGTAAACCTTCTTGACTAGCTCTGTGTAGACCCTGATGATGAACTCCATGCCTGTAAGTCTGATGAACAGAAGTAATGCTGCCCACAGGGCTGAGCAGGTACGTGGGGGTGGGGGGAGCTTTTCAGGGCAGAAGAGAATTAGAGGGAGGCAGTCTTCGTAACCTTTACATATTTTTGGTAACTCCCCTTTCCTCTCCATTCTCACTCCCTCTACCCTAATTCATACTCTTACCGTCTTACATTGCTGTTTGCTTCACTGTCCTCAAATATGGTTTTTGTTATGCCTACTCCCTGCTGAAGAACCTATAATAGCTCTCATTTTTCTTCCAAAGTACCGTCCACCTTCCTCAGTTGGGAAATTTAAAAATGCCTCCAGGGACTTCCCTGGTGGTGTAGTGGTTAAGAATCTGCCTGCCAATGCAGGGGACACGGGTTCGATCCCTGGGCCGGGAAGATCCCACATGTCGCAGAGCAACTAAGCCCATGCGCCACAACTACTGAGCCCACGTGCTACAACTACTGAAGCCCGTGCGCCTAGAGCCCACGCTCTGCAACAAGAGAAGCCACCGCAATGAGAAGCCTGTGCACCGCAACGAAGAGTAGCCCTCTCTCGCCACCACTAGAGAAAGCCCGTGCGCAGCCAAAAAATAAATAAAACTAAATATAATTTAAAAGCAAATAAATATTTAAAATAAATTTTTAAAAATGCCTCCATTTACTAAGTGTGCTTACTATATATATGCCAGTGTGCTAAGAGCTTTATGTATATTCTACATTTTAATCTGCACAGTAACTCCAGTGAGGTTGGTATTATTTTAATTTTCTGGACTAGAAAGCTGAGGTTCAGTGAAGTTAAGCAGGGTCAATAGCCAGAACAAAGTGTAAGTTGTCTTCAGTCTGACCGTCTAACATCATCTCCCTCTATTTTCTTCTTCAGACTCTTCTGTTCTAATCCAACGATATACTTTGTTCAGGGTCAAGTATTAGAAAACCATAGGCCTCAAATCAGCTGTATGACTGTAAGCAAGCTACTTAACCTCTCTGAGCCCCACATGGGGATAACACCAGCCCCAGAGGTTGTTGTGTGGCTGATACACATTTAAACATATCTGGCACCATGCAGACACTTAACCAAACACGAATCGCCAATATCTCCAAATCCACTTTCAGCTCCCAGCATTCTCTCCTCCTAAAATGTTTCTCACTCCTTTCACCTGGGAACTGACCCAATCTTCAAGATCCAAATCAAATTCTCAGCCCCTAGGAAGACAGCCAGCCCTGCAACTCTGGCATATATTGACCTTGGCCTCCACTCAGAACAACATTCTTCTGTAGCCCTCATGTGACACAGAATGACACTCCCTCATTCTGTGACTCGCCATTTCACATCGCCCCAACAGAAGGCAAGAGGGCTTGGCCAGTGTCTTGTTCCTTCTTTGCATCCCTCACCATTAGGCCTTGCTCATAGTAGGCATTTAATAAACATCAGTTGATTGATTGATGCCAGGAATACAGATTCTAGCCTCCCAGGAAATAATCTACTTAGGCTGAATACTGATCTAAGTCAGGTGGGCAGATGCGGCCACTGAAGCCTTTTGTTTTACTCAGTCTGGATGGCCTTTGGAAGACATGGAACTTTCTTGGGCCAGTCCACTGTCTCTATTATACAACTGCTCTGTAGCTTCTCTGTGTCAGCGCATGCGGGTCTGACTCACAATGTGCCCTCCGGCTCCTCTATGCCTCCAGCCAACCAGGGGGATTCAGAATAGGTTTTCCAGAGCCTTGGCTCTCCACATATCTGAAAGGGCAAGAGCCAGAAACTGAAGCTTCAACAAAGAAGCAACTTCTTGCAAGGTTAGGTAAACAAGATTTGAATATTTCATCCCTGTTCCCGGTAGAATCCCAGTGAGTAGAGGCAGCACATTATTTTGCTCACAATGGGGACAAAGTATGCTTTCCATGGCTTCTGATGAGCTCTGTGGCCATGCCGGGCTCCCCTGGCCATTTCTGGGTTATATAAATGTTTGATGAAAACTCAGGGGAAATCAAATTTTTATAAGAACTTAATGATAGCCCTTCCAGATGTGTGATGATGTCAACTGACAGCTCATTAACCCCTTACCAGCTGATAGTCTCACCCAGAGACTCTAGAGAAGGCCTAGAAAGGAAACACCCACTTCAAACTTCTACAGAAGCAAGAAATAATTGCCCTTAATAAAATGTCCTATTGAGAAAGCTGGGTTCCCTCCTGTCTGACTTGGGTGCACATGGTGTCACAGATTCTCTGCCCACGCACACAGCACTCACAACACTCCATGAGGACAATGCCCGGTTCTTCATTCCTCCATCTGCTCCTGGGGGAGAGAAGCACATTCCAAGGAGCCTGTGGTTCTTAGACTATCTCAAGTCACTTCAGAATATCTTCTTGGTTTTCCTGGTGTGTGTCAGATGCCTCATGTAGATTCCTAAAATCTGAGATTAAATCTTATACTATATAATAAAAAGAAGTCAAGGGCTAGTCCTTGTGTCAACGGACCGACATCGACAAAAATCACTTCTTTCACTTATCCTCGATGCCTTACCACACACTGAGCTTCGACACCGCCAGGAAGGAGGCAGAATGGTGTCCGTAACAGATGGCAATGGACTGGCACAAGATTCATCCCACATCTTAAAGCAAGTTCTGGATACTGGCGAGATCAGAACGTCACGGGACCCGGGCTCCCCACTCACTCCTGCTCTAACTGTTGGCTCATGGCCAAAGCGTCCTTTTGGCCATTTTTATGGCAACAGATCAGCAAGAAAAAGCAAGAAACTAACTGATACATGTAATAACATGGATGCAGCTCAAAAACATCATGCTGGGCAAATGAAACCAGATATAAAAACATATATACTATATAAAAATCCCATCTTTGTGAAGTTCTACAACAGGCAAAACTAATTCACAGTGAAAGAAATCAGAACAGTGGTTGCCTCAGGGTACGGGACTGATTGGGAAGAGAAAAGAGGAACTTTCTGAGGTGATGGAAATATTCTACATCTTGATAGAGATGTAAGTTAAAAGGGTATAGGATACTCCACAATTTGCAATTTAACACTTAAGTTCAGTCACTGTAAGCAAATTAGATCTCAATGAGAACAGTGTTGAAAGGCATAAAAAGGAAAAAAATCTTGGCTTAGGAAATCATCTTCTTCCTCCTTCTATTCCTTTCTTCCTTCAATAAACAGATTATGTGCTCAGCTATTCAGCAAGCCCTATATTTATGTATGTATGTATTAAGATAAAGAGGAGACTTGGTTCCTGCCCTCATGGAGCTTATAGAGACTAAAAGACATTCCTCTGTTCTTAGTGCAGTGGCTCTCAAACATTTTTGACCTCCAACTTAGTAAGAAATACATCTTATATTGTCTCTCTCTCTCTCTCTCTCTCTCTCACACACACACACACACACACACACACCAACACAATAGTTTCACCGAATAAAACTTAACCTTACTAGTATGATGCACCCTGATATTTTCGTTCCCATTCTGTTCTAGTCTATTCTATCCTAGTATAGTTTATTCATTAAAAAAAATAATAAATCAAACCCATAAAAATTATTTCATGACTCCTCTAATGGATCATGACCTACGGTTTGAAAAAACACTGTCCTAGGGCCCCCTGTGCTTAGCCCTGGTGCTGCAATTAGCCAGTTACATAGAAATGATTTGTCTGTATGTCTGTGAATACCTCTAGAGTAAGAACTACTTCATTCTTTTTGTACCCCTGATGCTGCTGAGCACATAGCTTCATCCCAAGTAATACTTAACGAACATTTGTAGAGCAGAATAATGTAAGCTTTTTTTAAAAAAGAGTAATTAATTTCACCCAGGAAAAACACAAACAACAAACAAACAAAATAAAACAAGAGCAACTATCCATGTGGCCTGGAATGCTACCAGCCTGGACTTGCTCATAGTGACCTAGACCCATGCCCTGGCTGAGCACCACGGAGGCTGGCAGATTGCTTTTTCATGGCACCTCACACAGCACCCTGTGAAGACGGGCTCTTAACAAACTTCTTTTTTTTTCAAATGATGAGAATAAGAAGCAAAATAGCTTGCTTCTTGGACTGATTTTAAAATACCCACTCACATTTGATGGAGACTCTGTGACTGACTTAGCAGTAGCCCCTCTCTTCCCCTGAGGTCAGGGTTTTGGTGAAAGGGTAACAAAACCTACCCTGGGGGCAAAAGAAAGAGAAAAGGACAAACCAGTAGCAGAGGTGTGGCGGACCGCCCAGGCTGATTTTTTTTATCGAATGTGAGATAAATAGCAGAAATTGAGCACAAGAAAGAAGTGATTCTCTTCCTCATGCTGAGAACAGCCCTCTCTCCCAACAGTGAGGAGCTGTTCCCCTGAGGAAGAGAAAGGATCCTGTCTAGGGTCCTGACCTCCATTGAAGGACAGTGTTCAGATTGGCATCAACAAGCAGAGAGAACAAAGCAGGGCCTGAACAGGGATCAGGGCTCCACTTCCCCAGCAAGACAATGACACCCGGGGCATTAAGGGGCTGAAATCTACTGACTCAAAAAGCCCTGGCTGAAGGGAAACATAAATCTGTATTTTAGAAACTTTCTCCAAGCAGCTCCAATGTGAGGCCAGATTTAAGTACCCAATGATCTAGCCTAATTCTTCAGTTTGCCAGAGGGTGGAGGGGAGACAAAGCAGAGTTCCAAACCAGTTCCACGACAAGCCCCGGATCACCCAGCTAGTTACGCAGTGGTGAATCTTAGACCAGAACCACACATGACATTGTGAAGTGTGGCAGGTTCATTCACAGAGAAACCAAGGTAGACAGGCAAGTATGTGAGGTCTGGCCAGAGGCTTGCAAAACCCAGCTGCTGCTTGCTGACAGCCAGAGGCAAATATCAGGCCTCGAGAGGAGACTGGCCAGGGTCTGCCTGAAGCCCTGGGATGCTTATGCTGAGTCGGCTGGCTCCAGGCCCCTCACTTTGATGACAGGAGAGAGAGGTGAGGAAGGGTGTGTACTTACGCAGCTGCAGTCAGGGCTGGCTCAGAACTGGGCCAGACTGGAGTTTGCAGGTGAGATCGACTGCAAGACTTAACTATAAGGTGTGAGGAGAAGCAGCAGGAGAAACAAGGCCAAGGCTGACCCATAAGGCCAAAGACAAAACCCTTATCCCTTGTGCCTGCCCCATGCAAAACACATGAGCCTCACATCTTGCTTCTCTCATCATATTTGTGCCACAGCGAGAAGTATGGGTCACATGTCAGAGGCATCTGGATACCCTCCTGACCAGGACTCTAATTTGCAGTTTAACTTTGGGCAGGAACCCTTTTGACCCCTACCTAGATTCCTTATCTACAAATTGGAGATAGTAATATTGATCCCAAAGGGTGACAAGACAATCAAATGAGATAATATTGAGAAATATTAAGTGCTATATAAATATAAGGTATGACATTCTAACACTTTAGCTCTTGTCACTCACTTCTATGGGCAAGTATCTGATCTAAGGGAATATTTCCTAGGAGACAGAAGTGCACAGTTGTTGTGAGCCTGGGTTTAGAAATCAGACCTAGGTACCAATTTTCCTTCTGTCACTTATTAGCTGACTCTGGGTAAGTCATCTAAACTCTCTGAACTTTAATCTGTAACAGTGGAGGTAATAATGCCTTCCTTCCAGGATTCCAGTGAGGACTGAATGAAAAAAATTATGAAGTGCTTTACCTGGTACCTGGTACATGGCAAGCCCCTGAGGGATCATGGCTACCATCTTCATAATTGTTCTCAAAATGCTTTAAGATGCCTGAGTAACAGAACTGGGGGACTCCTGACCAGATCTTCGAATCCAGGAAAGAGGCGCCCTTGTACCCTTGGCTTTAAGCACTTACATCAATAAGGTCAGACAGGTCGTGGATGTAGTACTTGAAGACAGATGCATTGGTTGCTTCCAAAGCCAGTAAGTACTCATTCCGGGCTTTAATGGCCTTCAGCTTATTCTCTGTATACTTGGCTTGGCGCTGAAAAGGAAACAAAAGTTCAATTTTACTTTTTTTTTTCTTTTTTAAAGAGGGGAGATTGTTCTCTAAAAGATGAAAGTACAGCACATTCGAGAACCACAATTGTGCTGCTACTCCCTATGCGCATATGCCTTAAATTGGGTTCTAATTCTGTTTAATGAGATTCAAGGGTATAATGTAGATCAATCCAGGAAAGGTTAATGAGGCTCCCTACTTTAGATGCGTGTCCCACTTTGGTTCTATCTGTAAATTCCATTCTCCATCCTTACACCGCGACCCTGAAGGAGGTGTCACTATATCTGCCTCTGAACACCTGACATCTGAAGCCAAACCCTACGGTTCCCCTCCCAGGCTTAGGAAAGGCAACTACTGTTTCTTGTTTGTCTGCTACAGATGCCCAAGTTCTTCCAATACCTAGGATTTTTTCCAGGGCAGACAGCAAGGTCATTAGGCACTAAAGGAACCCAGAGCTTCCTTGTTCTGCTCTCCACAGGGCTTACTGGAAAATTCCCATAGGTCCTGACTTCCAGAATGTTCCTCCCCAGCCCCTACAGTTGCCAGAGCCTACACACCTTCTCCTTCATCTTCTCGATCTTCTTCACTGAGCTCCTCCGGACATGCTTCTCCTCAATGCGGACGTTGGATGTGGAGTCAGGGGAGCGTGGGGTCTGCCGGTCCTCCTGCTTTACGGATTTTCCAATTTGCTTCTCCTCCTGCTTCTCCGCCTCCTTTAGCTTGCTCTGAGCACTGATGCTGTCGGCATTGTACATGTGATATGTCTTCATGACCTGTAAGACACCGCCCACCCCCACCCCTAGAGGTCAAGCCAATGGGGTCAATTCTCTGTTTTACAGGCTAAGAGACTCAGCTGGACCTCTCCCCCATGAAGCAATATCCTCATATCCTTAAGGGCAAAATTCATACGGTTTGGTTCAGCAAATCTTTCTACATGAAAGACCACTCCAAAGCACAGGAAAGCAGTATTTGAACTGAGCTGACATGTCTTATTATTACAATGATTTTACGTCTTCCACCCGTGATCATTTACTTCTATTTATTAACATTTATAAGCATTTCTATTTTATATTGTCCAAGTAATTTCCATCAGTTAGTCATCTCACAAGACTAAGATGGGAAACACCACCACTCAGACCCCAGGAGCAAAGCCTTCCCGGGCTGTTTGGGACCCTGAAGAGGGCAGCACAGCCTGTGGAGTAGCCTATACTTTGGGGACTTTCATATAAAATGGGAAAGAGGAAGAGCTCCAAACCCGCTTTCTACTGGCCTCACGTCCTAGGGATCTGTCTGTCAGCTTTATCCAAATCAAACAGCCTCTCTCACAGCAGCAGCAAGAACAAGGGCAGCTACCATTTACTGAGCACTTAGTATGTTCCTGGCTGTGTGCCAAGTGCTACACACACATTTTCTCGTTTCATTCTTGTAGCAATCCTGTGATCTAGACAACAACCCCATGAAGACGGTAAACCTGCAGACAATTTCAGGTAAGAGCCTAAGAAGGAACAAAATCCACATCAAATGAAACTGGAGTTGCCACAGGAAGGAAGTAGTATCAAAGGAGAGGACGCAGTTTTCAAATTTTCCTTCAAAGCAACTGTCTGGGAGTCTAGTCCCTTTTCCTAATGAGAAGGCTGGAAAGCCTGGGACCTACATTCATTTCCTCCCAAACATACTACTTCCAGCCACCAGGTGCCTGCTCCTTCCTGCTGGAGCTCTCTGTTTCCACACAGGGAGCCTCTTCTTCTATCTGGAAATTAAAAATGCTTGATAACAAACCAAGGAAGCTGAAGTTCAAGAGTGCTGATATTTTGATGCCATGAGAGGGAGAATTAGAGAGTGTAGGGGTTGGGGTGTATATGTGTGTGTGTGGCAGGGTGGGGAATGACTGAACAACAGAGGAGAGCCAGGGTGTAATACTAATAATAATCTCTATCAGTACACGCTGTGTGTCAGGGGTCTTATGTATGTCACCTCACTTAATGTTCACAACAAGTCCGAAGGACATGCTATTATTTCCACTTTTAAAGATGAGGAAGGCGAGGGACTCCTCTGGTGGCGCAGTGGTTAAGAATCCACCTGCCAATGCGGGGGACACGGGTTCGAGCCCTGGTCCAGGAGGATCCCACATGCCGCTGAGCACCTAAGCCCGTGTGCCACAACTACTGAGTTTGCACTCTAGAGCCCACGAGCCACAACTACTGAGTCTGTGCGCCACAACTACTGAAGCCCACGTGCCCTAGATCCCATGCTCTGCAACAAGAGAAGCCACCTCAGTGAGAAGCCCACGCACCGCAACGAAGAGTAGCCCCTGCTCGCCGCAACTAGAGAAAGCCCACATGCAGCAACGAAGACCCAACGCAGCCAAAAATAAATAAATAAAATAAATTTATTTAAAAAAAAAAAAAGAAAGAAAAGAAGTCCTCCCTTGTTCCCTTCTTAACTCCTCTGAGAGAGGCAGAGACACAGAGAGAGTATATACATCAAGTATCTCCTCAAAGCTAGCATGCAATAGTCCCAAGTTCCTACTTGATGAAACCACTGTCCTATATAGGGTGACCGATCATCCTGGCTTACTCAGGACTTTCCTAGGCTCAGCACTGAAAGTCTCATGTCCCAGGAAAGCCTTCAGTTCCAGGTAAAACAAGATAGTCAGTCACCCTAATGCCATGGTGTCTTTCTCAGACTAGTCCTATACTTATCTCACCCTCCAGAAGAAACAACTCATCATTCTATTCTCTGAACTTTCTAATGGCCTATAGAATCTGCAAACTCATCTGACCCTTAACTATAGTCTGATATTTCATGAAGCATGACTCCCCCAAACTCCCCACTCCCAAGGAAATGGAGACACCAGCACATGGAGTACGTGGAGAGCGGGCTCAACAGAGGTCGGGAGCATCCCCCAAGATCATATAGCTGGTGGAGACTGGGTAGAATCTGGGTTGCCTAATTCAGGAGACTCTAGTCATTAGACCAGGGTTTGTCAATCTTAGTACTATTGACATTTTAAGCCAGACAGTTCTTTGTTGTGAGGGCTGTCCTGTTCATGATAAGATTTCAGTTGCACCCTGACCTCCAGCACCCTCTGCTCCAGCTGTGACAGTTACAAACATCTGCAGACATTTCCAAGTGTCCCCCTGCATGAAAAAATCCCCCTGCTTGAGAATCACTGCACCAGACTGTTCTTCCTTCTCTGGAACTTTCCAGTGTTCTCTACTCTTTTTTCTCTTCCCATTGCCTACTAGAGGAAAATGTCAAATTTTTGTTTGGGCCTTGGATAGATTCTAAGAGTGTGTACTAATTCACCTAATGAAAGGGGACACCAAGCCCAGCCAATTCTTGGTTTGCACAGTAATGGGAAGACTTTATGCTCTGCGTGGACTATGGCCTCACGGTGGCCAGTGAAGTCCTAGGCAACTTCAGATGGCCTGAAGACTATAGCCCAAGGTGCCAGCTCGGCCCTCCTTAGAGAAGTGAGTTCCAAGGTTTTTTCTCACTCCAACACATATTATGCCTTTTCACTTATTTATTTTTTTAAAAAAAAATCAGCATATTAGGAGACCTAGAATTCAGAGGAAAGCTAACAGATCCCTAGATGCTGCTCTTCCTCTGCTGCCTCAAATCCCACTGCAGACGTGGCACACTGGATTTATACTGGTTTGCAGTTTGCTGATAACCCACCCGACTCGTCCCCAGAAAGGGCAACAGCAGAGGCCCAAGATGCTTATGGGAAAACAAAAGGATTCATATAATGACTACGTGCGTTATTTTCTATCTTAGTGAATTATTTGCCAGGAGAAAGGAGTAGTAGCTCTTCTTCGTGCCTAGAAGATGCTCTAAAAATAAATAAAGAACAGAAGTAAAGCATTTAAAAGACCAGAGGGCTCAGGAAACTCATCCAGTCTGAAAAAGGTTCACGTCAACATGCTCCTATTTTTAAACAGCCTTAACTTCATTTGAAAGAAATGAAAACTTGGGAACTGAACCAAAGGGAACCATCTATCTACTTAGCTTCAGAGCAGAAGAGTCACAGAGTAGAAATTGCAAACAAACTGAGCATCACTGGAGACAAAGCTGATGACCACCCTACCCTATTTACTTGCTTAACAGTTGCCATGACAAAGTGGCCACACCTAGGCTTTTGGATCAAGAACACGGAATTCTCTGATCCCAAATGCCTGTGATACATGTCTCCACTGCCTGTCTTCCTGTAAATTTAAAAAAAGAAAGAAAGAAAGGAAGGAAGGGAGGGAGGGAGGGAGGGAGAGAGAGAGAGAGAGAGACAGAGAGGGAGGGAGGGAGGGAGGGAGAGAGAGACAGAAAGAGAGAAAGAAAGAAAGAAAGAAAGAAAGAAAGAAAGAAAGAAAGAAAGA
>NW_021703774.1:33578293-33621961 GCF_005190385.1 Monodon monoceros | reverse complement strand
AGAAAGAAAGAAAGAAAGAAAGAAAGAAAGAAAGAAAGAAAGAAAGAAAGAAAGAAAGAAAAAGAAAAAGAAAAAATGCAGTGAATAAGCAAGTAAACACAGGAAATCAATTTCACCTCCAAAACAGCATGGGGCAATCCTGGAGAATGACACAAAGGCCTGGCACAGCCCAGCTGGAGAAGGGGGCCCTGAAAGGCTTTAGCTGCACAATAGGAATACTCCCTATAGGGCAGCAGGCATTTCCTAGGTGTGCGTGTTTGTTTTAATTATAATTAACGAAACACGGCTGGGGGAGAAACAGCCCCCACCATCTCCCAGTGCATGAAGAAACGCGCATCAGCCACAGGCATCATGGGCCTGAAGTGCCAGTCACTTCAGAACAAATTGTGTTTTCTTCTCCAAACCCAAAGCCTGGCTCTTCACTAGTGGACGTGTGGCCTTTATAAAGCCCCGGGGAGTCGATACAAAGCTCTCTCTGCCTGAACTGGTCCCTTATGTTAAGGGCATTTAGGACTCTGCGTCCCTGTAGAGCACTCGTTCTAGTCTCAAACCAGGAGATCAATCCAAGAACTGATGCAAAACTTTGAACAATAGGTCCTGTCCAATAGGGCGAGTATCATTCATGGAGCAATGCAAGCTATGCTCCTTGCCATTAGGTTCGGGGGTCCCTGGTTTGCTGTTAATGAGGGTCAGTTGTGCTGGTGACCTAGGCCTTGGCTGGCCTCTGGTGATAATGCCCCCAAAGAAGCCAGAGTTAGCTTGTACAGATGGAGAGATCTTATTTTGAGAAAGTGTCTTTGGGCTCATTCCAGTTTGAAAATAAGAGTGTGAAAAAAGACATGGGTGAAGTCATCCCTAGCGGGGACCATGCACTGTCCTCAACCCCAGCTCAGTTCTGCTGCTGACGTGAGTATGGCCACAAGCTGCCAAATGCTGCTTCCCTCTGCTTGTGAAAGAGCCAAGCAACCCAGCTGATTTACCGAGTAGAGCTCATTCAGGACCTTCATCAAATCATCTTGGAGCTGCTGGCCGACTTCTTTACTCTGCAAAGAAAGAGGAATGAAGGTTAATTGGGAAACAGAAGGAGGGAGGAGGGGGCAACAAAGGCAAGGGCAGCACGGGCTCTACAAATAACACAGACTCAATTAAGGCCCATTATTTAACTCAGCAAATCAGATAACCACTTTGATCAGACCAAATTATGGTCAGATTACTAAAAGAGTTTTAATAAAATGAAACGTGCCCCTTCTAGAGCCTAGCAAAGGGAATCGCGTGGAGGGAAAATGGCTTGTAGCCTTTGATTTTTCAACTGGTCCCCGAAGAGCAGGCCTGAAAGCCACAACCCACTTGGCAACAGTTGTTAGGTGGGATGAGCTTTCTTGAATCCTTGCAGTCAGGCTTTCCTGAGAATTGTGGAGGAAATTAAGATGTGAAATAGGATGAGATAGGCATGCGTATATAAACATCCAAGGACTTCAAAGTACCTGACTAAATAGGAGCCTCCAAGCAAGAAGAAATTATACCTCTTACTTGCTTTATTTCTACCTCAAACTCCCAGGGCAGTGGTACCTCAAACATGATTGGTTGCTAATATTGATACTGATGATATACGTTAAGGGGCCTCCAACAGGTTAATCTTAAGGAGTGGTGGCTCTCAGGTTCTTCGCTGCTGCCGCCCAGGGCTGGCATCTAACTACATGGGGAAAAGGGTAGAAATAGAGAAGAATAAGGAAGCAGGAAGGAAATGAGTCACGCCTTTGATGCTGAGTGTTTTATGCCAAGCCCACGAGAGCAGGACATAAAACTGATTGGCATCACTGGGTCATTGAGAGGGGAAACCTTTGTTTTATCTTCTGCCAGCTCCTTCTAGTTCTTTCCTACTAAAAATCAGATACCAACAATGCCCTTCTAACAGAAGGTATAATACTACCTACCCCCTGGTACAGCTCAGCTCCCAGGCAAAGAAAGGAAGATGTCCTGCATGTCAGAAACATAATAATTTAAGATCTTGCTTTTTTTTTTTAAGATATATGACTTTAAAAATATTTTTTTTCTGATTACAAAAGGAATATACATTTATTGTAATAAATAAGAAAACTGTAGAAAACCTCAAAAAAGAAAAAGCAACCCTTAATTCCTACCGCTAAGAAATCACCACTCTAGACTTTGTTATACATTTTTCTCTCTACAATTTTTATGCAATTGGGATTGCATTATACACACTGTAACTTATCCACTTAGACATATGTTGTGAATATTTCCCTACATATTATTCTTCTATAGTATTATAATAGATTATATTGATGTAGTTCCTATATTCTTGGACATTTACTTTGCTTACTATTTTTTGTACTAAAAAATGCTGTATTTAATTACTTTGTATATAATCTATGCACACACCTGTCATTATTTTCCCCTAGAAGTAACATTGCTGAGTCAAAGACTGCTAACTTATACCATTAAATTGCCCTTGGAAAAAACTGTACCCATTTAAAATACCAATAGAAGCATATAAGAATGTTTTTTACTTTTTTTTGTCTTGAAAATTTGATATGGTATCCTCTTTTAATTTGCAGTCCTTTAATTCTAGTGAGCCTAAACTTTTTTTTTACATGTTTAGCAGTCATTTTCACTCTTCCTTTATGCTTCACCATTTTTCTATTAAGGAAGTAATTATGGAATGTAACATATGTGTGACCTTTGTTGTGAGCAGACATGAATTTTTACACCTGGTAGTGTGGAGCGGGATGGAGGGAGCCCTGAATTGGCAATCACAAGACTCTTCTATTTCCAGCTCCTCCACTATCAGGAAAATAGCTTTGGACAACCTGGTCCATCTCTCTGGACCTCTGTTTTCTTTTCCATAAAATGAAAGTCTTTGGCTTAAACTTTCCTAAGGTCTTTTCCAACCTCTGCCATTCTATAATTCTTTGCCATCCTTTGCCTGGCTTCTTGAGTCCACGTTAGATTCCAACACCCCCACTTCAGTGTACAGGGGGTTGGCCTTCCTCAACAGAGCACAAGATAATCAGCACGTTCTCCTTAGGGACCAAGATGCTCTACAGGGCTTCCCCGGTGGCGCAGTGGTTGAGAATCTGCCTGCCAATGCGGGGGAACAGGTTCGAGCCCTGGTCTGGGAAGATCCCACATGCCGCGGAGCAACTAGGCCCGTGAGCCACAACTACTGAGCCTGCACGTCTGGAGCTTGTGCTCCGCAACAAGAGAGGCCGCGACAGTGAGAGGCCCGTGCATCACGATGAAGAGTGGCCCCTGCTCGCCGGAACTAGAAGAAAGCCCACGCACAGAAACGAAGACCCAACACAGCCAAAAATAAATAAATAAATAAATAAAATTAAAAAAAAAAAAAAAAAAGATGCTCTACCAAATGGATGGCTTCAGGAGTATCTTGCTAGCCTTAAATTTACTATTCCCAAATGACTCTCATTCAATGCCCTCAACCGCTGGAAGAAGCCGTAAGAGGAAACGTCTTTTTCCAGGATCTCACATACCAACCTCTCCCTCCCATTGTGAGGAGAGCTGAGCTCCATTGAAGCAGCAGAGGCCCAAGGAGTTGAAGTGAGGCAAAATGACTCACCAACCAGCCACAGATCAGCAACAAGGCCAGGAAGTGACCATGAGTATCATTTCCAAACACCCTGCCCTCCTGCCTCCAGGCCAACTCCCCCTGCCAGCCTCCCAGCCTCCCTTACACCTCCTGGTGTTTAGATGGCAGAGGTTACAGGAGAAAGCTCCCATTCCTCTACCCTGCTGCTTACCCATGACTTAAATAACCTAGTCCCCAGAGGAGGTGGGAAGGAGAGGGGGAGAAAAAGCATAACCAATAAAACAGCAATTAAGCCCGGGCAGATGTTTCCTTTCGTGTACTGATTAGTTGGAAAAGGACCGACTCAACTATTATCCCTGTTTATTTGAACAGGCTGCTGAAGTGATTCTGACTTACTCTCCTCTGGCTGCGGGCTGGGCTGGGAACACACGTGCTGTTAGCCAGGTTACAGTTATGATAAAGTCCCCAGCAATTGGGAGAAATTCTGACTCGAGGAGAGAGGCAGGAAATAGCCTGTACCTCTCCTTGCGCAGACGATAAAAGGCCACCGTTCTCTATTTCAGAAACCTTAACTGTGTGCCTCTGGGGGCAAGCGTGGCCCCAGCGATCCCAAAAGGGCTTCTGTGCTGGTGGCTGCTGTGGAGCAGTTGTCAGAGCTGGGACGCTACAAGGGGGACCCACCCAAAGACAAGGAAGACATTTATTCCTGGGAACAACAGGACCTGATGAGGCCGAGTCCATGACAATGCAGACTGTGGAGCCTTTCCGTTTCCTATAACAAACAGCAAGGGGGCTTCCCTGGTGGCGCAGTGGTTGAGAGTCCGCCTGCCGATGCAGGGGATACGGGTTCGTGCCCCGGTCCGGCAATGATCCCACATGCCGCGGAGTGGCTGGGCCCGTGAGCCATGGCCGCTGAGCCTGCGCGTCCAGAGCCTGTGCTCCGCAACGGGAGAGGCCACAACAATGAGAGGCCCGCGTACCGGAAAAAAAAAAAAAAAAAAAAAAAAGCTAAGGGATTTCTAGGCAGAAAAGAGAAAGAGAATTTACAGAGCAAAGAGAATTTACAGAGCAGTCTTTGTGCCCTATCATACAGCCTGCATCTCTTTTCTTTAAAATTTCTTGGAAGAGAATGAGTCATCTAAACATCGCAGGAAACCAAATAGAAGTCGAGGGAAAAAATTACTTTGGGCAAAATTTTTCTCTTAAATGTTCGCATAGTAATCTTTGCCTGGAAAAAAAAAAAAAAAAAGAAGAGATGCCTAAATTTAGACCAGAGATGTGGCACAGTGAATGCCGGTTCTCTGGGATAGGAAGTGCCATGGTGTGCTCAGGAGGGAGCTTTTATTTTGAAACTCACCACAACTGTCTGGCCAGTGTGTTTCACAGGCCCCCCACTCTGCCTGCTGCCGGGGCGGGGCTGATTGGAAGGCAGTGAGATTGTAACAGACCTGCCAGCTGTGTGCTTACAAAATGGGCAGGGAATCCTCCTTTTCCAACAGGTAACAGCACTGGCCAACAGAACCGAAACACACAGCCTCATTTCCCAAAGACCATCAAGTCCTGAAACCTCCTCACTCACAAAAAGGATGCAGCAGCAGAAACGTAAGGACACATGAGGTTCTGTGGTCTGGGCTGCCGGGACACTGGTCACTCAACTTTGGAGCAATACATTTCCTGAGCTTGGATGGGTTTGTCTATGAGCATTTCCCAAAGAACACTGATTATGAAAGAGTTTTCAAACCAGTGCGCATCAGGGAGATTACCTACTACCTGATTCTCTAGGTACTTAGCTCAGCACTAGTATGCTTTCCAAGTTGGGGAGGAGGGGCTGTTGTTTACTGGCCATCTATACTACAAAGCTCTATTATCTGAAGGGGACAAAATTACCCCTTATTTGTATGAAAAAAAAAAAAAGAGGAAGTCATGTCTCTGCCATGTGGTGAGAGCTAATTTCAGCCCTGTCCCAAGGCTGAGCCCGTCAGCAGGTAGAAACAGTAGGATCATTTAGTTCTCTGCCGATTAGCCGGTGTCAGCAGATTTCCAAAAAGGAATCCAATTTTCAAGGGCATATATCTCCCTCCACCAGTGCTACACCCCCTTCCCTACCCCAAAGATACTTCTGAGACCAACTGTTAAAAAGACCTAAAAAAATGTAAAATTGAATTTACATTTACAGGTTTCAGAGGAAAGAGACATGAACCCTATACGAAGCTCTGACAGCAGGAGAAGTGCCACCAGATGTAGGGTGACAGTTTCAGGGGCACTGGCTCACCACTTCAAAGTGGCCAAGTTTCAAGAGCTGGAGCTTTGCCTGAAATACTTTTGGTGGGGAGGACAGGGCTAAAAGGAGTGGCTGTGTGGCAGCAGGGCTAGTGCTAGGTGATGGTGGGCACTGTGTCTGGCCCCTCCTCAGCCCATCAAAATAGGTGGTACAGGATGCAGCCATGAGGGTGCAGGGGGTGGTGATCCTGCAGGTCAGAGCTCAGGAGTGATTTCTAGATTTCCCTATGGCCACGATACTTGTATCTATGCAGGGGGACTCTTTCTATTCAGCTTTCACTCATTGATTAAGATAGCACATGGTGGCTCTAGCAAGGCTATGCTCCGGTTATGCTCTGGGGAGCCCACGGTAGCATAAAATACAAATATACTGAATTGCAAGACACTTATAGAGAGGTAGGCTGGGAGCTGCCACGAAATAGACACCTGAAGTGCTTTTACCTTCTGAAGATAGGGTAGAACAGAATTTCAAAAAATACATTTTAAAAATTGTAATCCAGTATAACATGTGTGTGTCTACAGTAAAAGTACTTTTTATGTGCAGTGCATTCTGATTTTTCCTATTCTTTTCTCCTCTTCAATTTTTTTAATGTTAGTCATAATTCACTAAATTCATTTTACAACTAATCAATGAGTCATTATACACAGGTTTAAAAATACTGGACACACTACTTGGGGCATTGATAAAGAAAATAGTGGATTAAGGACTGAAGCCCACCAACCAAGACAAGTGATAAGTAACTTGGCTCTCAAGGTGGCTAACTGCATGTTTTGAAGCAGGTTCAATTACTAGATCCTGGCAAAGGTGGAAATGCTGTATTTTTAAGGAGTGATCAATAAAGAGTCCATTGGCAAATATTTATAGAACACCTATTATGTGTCAAGTACTTGTGGTTTAACTGGAAATATAGTAGTATACAAAACAGTTTAAAAGTTTACAGTCTACTGAGAAAGACGGACATTAAGCTGATATCTGAGCCTATCAGAATGCAACTCTTCCAGTCTCAAAAGCATTACTAGAAATGGAACTTCTTAAGTTAGTTTTCTAGTTCAAGATGAATTTGTTTCTATCTCAGCCAGGAGGTTTCCACACTTAACTCCAGAGCAAGCTAGATATTGAATCTAGCTTGCCAGAAACAGAAATGTGATTTCAAAAAATCTTGCTATTACATAGCAAATCCCTTCTTTGAATTTGCCTTTCTAAGTTTCTAACAGATATTTCAGGTTGTAAAGATACTGCTTCAGTATAAGTGACTCCCAAAGCAGTCACATTTCATTTTTAAAGAGTCTCTTGAGCTTCTCAGCACCATACAAACTAAAAAACTCACCAGGTGCTCCTTCACTCAGAAGTGAATGGGTGTAGTTAAATTCTCTCAGTAACAAGAGTCATATTTTAAGAGAATAAAAGAAAATGTCAGAAACCTGACACAGTCTGAGACCCAATATCTCAGAATTTGTCTTTTGAAACACAACTGGTTTCTCAATTAGATTCCTGTTTAATTATATAAAAAACTTAATCTAAAAAATTCCCAAAGCTACTAAAATATGAAACCATCTAAAACTAATGAAAGCGACAGATTATAACTTTTAAAACCATATTTCTTAAGTGCCCAGCCCACTGCTTTGTACACAGCAGCCAGTTAAGGCAACCAGTTGTTGAATCAATTAGGTAAACTTTTAGACTTAAACATTATGCTTTCACATAATCACAAGAATACAACAATATAACTGCGTTTACTTCACGTTGATTACTGAAAGTGGAAACTCCATCAGAAGTTATCCACATGAGCTCCCTCAGGTTACAGTTCACAGATGAGCCCAAAAAGTTGAAATGACTTTTCCGAGGTCGCACAGTTATCCAGTATCCTGTCTGGGACCACATGCAGTATTCAAAGAGGGTGAAACAAGCAGGCACTAGAGCAGGGTTTGACTCCTGCTTCTACTTCCCATTTGTATCACCTTGGGTAAATTGTTTAACCACTCTACACCTCAGCTTCTGCATCTGTAAAATAGGATAATCATGAGATAATCCATGTAAAGTGCTTGAGGTAGAATCTAGCACTTAGTATGCTCAATAAATGTTAACAATTTTTTTTTTTTTTTTGCAGTACGCGGGCCTCTCACTGTTGTGGCCTCTCCCGTTGCGGAGCACAGGCTCCGGACGCGCAGGCTCAGCGGCCATGGCTCACGGGCCCAGCCGCTCCGCGGCATGTGGGATCTTCCCGGACCGGGGCACGAACCCGTGTCCCCTGCATCGGCAGGCGGACTCTCAACCACTGTGCCACCAGGGAAGCCCCTGTTAGCTATTATTAATATTATAATCCAGCCCTCTTAACACCCACTTGAAAGCTCTTTTCCACCAATGTGCTGCCTCCTGATGTACCCCCAAAACATGTAATGATCCTGATATGTGGAATTGGGAAGGCTCCCAGAAGCTAATCCCCAGGCAGAACTGCAGCTAAATCCCTCCAGTGGAGGGGCTCTATCGACCACAGGGAAGAAGAATCTTTGGTTTTCCTCATGCTGCTGATGCACAATCTATTCCCCTCCCCAGTTTCAGTAAGAACCAAAGTAATAATAGCTCTGTAAGAAATATGAAGTTTTCCTAAGGGGGAAGGGTAGGTGTTTAGCAAAAAGGAAGAAATTGGTGGGGGGTGTGGGGCAGTGGCTGTAGAAGCAAAATAAAAAGAATAGATTTACTTTCTGTCTCTCTAGGTAGATTAAACAGGAAAGATCCTTCTCAGATGCACAACTGGGACTTGGTTCATTTGGGGTCATAAATTAAATGTCCAAAGGTAGGAGCTCCCTACTGTCTAGGTCAGAGAAGACAAAGAATGCCCATTACTAAGTTCTGGTTTAATGAAATCCAAGAGCTTTCTCCTCTAGGGCACTTGTTTCTGAAAGCGATTTCCTTAAGGTTTTCCCAGAAGTTCTGGAATGTATGAGTAGTCAGACTTAATAACCCACAGTAATGCTAGTGGGCCCTGGGAGAAAATCCATTCTTTGCCATGACAGTGAACGCTATGGATTCAATTTCTACCTCCTGTGGACGCTTACTATGCTCTGTTACAACTGACCAGAGCCTCTTGTCAGGGAAACATATGATTCGGACAAGGCTGAGTCCCACTGGACTGGGGCAGGGGTGGGGTTGGGGTAGGGGGACAGGAAGAGGCTGAAGGTCCTCTGCTCTCCCAAGACCTCAGATGGCAGAGTCTAAAACAAAGACCTATAAGAATCTGAATGTCCCCCCATAGTTGTTTCAATCTCTTGGAATGGCCTATTCTAATACTAAAAAATAAGCTGAAAGCAACATCCCTTAAAAGGAGACAATCAAGTCTGAGGCTTCATTTCTTAAACCACCGCTATGATGCTTCTCTTGGCAAATTTCCATCTTTAACTCTTCTGGATAATGATTTCAGTGGGAGTGTAATAATGACTTTAGGCCCTGATCTCCAGCGCCAAAGGATTTCTTGAGGTCGTATTGAAGATGAGTGATCACCCCATCTCCCAGTCAGGACACTAAAGGCATAGAAATGGTGTCTTGATGACCATGGCATCCTTGGGTAGGCTGGGACACAGGGGACAAAAGACACAAAGACAAACAGGGAACATGAGAGCACAAATCTCTCGGCAGCTGTAAAATGGACTCTAGAGGAAAAATAATCAATGGGTTGGAACTGGGCAAGAAAGAAAAAAAAAAAAAAAAAAGCCAGAATGATATGGCGGATGTAAGTATATGCCCGTCTACAGTAAGGAGTTCCAGGAGCTGGGTGATGGGAAGAATACCCCTGTGGCTCCCAGTTGACCGCGAGGAGGCTGGAAGCATAGGAGTTAATAGAGCTCATCTGAAAGCTGGCAGCATGAACACAGCATGGGAGGTGGCCTGGTAGGAAGTAAAATAGTCAGCAGCACCCATACAGGAAATGCCTGGGGTGCTGGGAAAATCGCTGATTAGATACTTTAAAGAGGAACCTGGCAGCAAAGTCAGTTCATTGAGGGACCTGTGTAGTTCTACTTTTGGAGTTGTCTTAGAATCCCACCTTCCAGAGAAAAGGAGGAGCAGAGGGTTTAATTATGGAAAGAGCATCTTGATACTTCAGGTGCCAGAGCTGGACCGGAGAGGAGCAAAAAAGCCAACTCTGGGAGATAAATAGAGTTCTTCACTGGCAGAAGATTAGAATGCATTTCCTTGGGGCTGGGGTGGAGCTCTGAGTCTGGACAGCTTTCTTCAGTGACAGTGGTGGTCTGTACCCTTTCGTCTTTGTCTACACTGTGTCCACATGTGCAGCCACTCCCATCAGTCTACGGACAGTTAAAAAAATCTACGTCCTTGGAGAAGGGCACCTTCCCTCATCCCCAGTGAAAAATCAGTGAATTGTGAGAAGGAGGATGTCCAGAGTTTGGAACTGATGATTTCCATTCCCCAGCTCTAAGTGCTTCAATTTTTCCTCTTCACTTCAGGCTTTATAAATTTTCCAGGTCCACCAATAGAACGTGTATCTGACTGCAGTTGCCAGGCATAGGGCCCATATATGTCATTTAGGCCAGGTTTGTTCATTGTTTTTCAAATCTTCTTTATCTTTACGGATTTTTTTTTTTCTGTGTGTGTTTTTTGTCTATTTGATTATTCACTAAGTCAGGTGTATTAAACCTCCCACTGGGGTTGATGATTTGTCTATTTCTCCTTTTAATTCCATCCATTTTTGATTTATATGTTTTAAGTTCGCATTATTAATTCTTCCTGGTAACTTGAATCTTTAATTATTATGAAATACCCTTCTTTATCTCTAATAATACTTTTTGCATTAAAATCTATCTTGTCTGATTTTATCAGAACTATCTTTTCCCATCATTTTGCTTTAACTCTTTCTATATCCTTATATTTAACTCTGTCTGTATCCTTATATTTAAGGTGCGGCTTTTCATGTTTTAGTTTTGTTTGTTTAAAATCTGTTTTTTAATTCTGCATGAGTCTATTTACAGTCATTGTAATTACTGATACATTTAGGTTTAAATCCACCAACCAGCTGTATGCTATTTGTTCTATTTTCTCTCATTTTTTACCTTCTTTTTTCCTTCTAATTAAAAAAATTCAGTAAAAGTCACTCTTGGTTTATTCTCTGTGCTTTGACACATTTGTGTACGTTTGTACACAAATGTACAAAGTGGGTAACCACCACCACAGTTAAGACATAGAACAGTTCCATCACCCACCAAAAAATTCACTCATGCTGCCCCTTTATTGTCAAACTCTCCTCTACCCTTAATCCCTGGAAGCCACTGCTGTGTTCTATATTCCTATAGTTTTCTCTTTACCAGAATCTTTCTTACCATCTTTTGGCTAGTTTTTATTTATCAAGTTTCCCCCTCACTTAGATTGGTTGAGATACTATTTCTTTAGTGATAACCCTAAATTATAACATACATCCTTGACTTGCCAAAGTCTAATATAAATTAATACTCTTACCATTTCCAGGACAATACCTTTAAACCTACTTCCCCATCTCTGCCTGGGCACAGATTCTATTGTTGCCATTTACATTAATTTTATGTATGTTTAAAACCCTGCAATAAATTATTTTTTTAAAGTCAATATTCATTTAGATGTATACTTTTTGTTTCTCTTCACTTTTTCCTGCATCTCCAAGCTTCTATCTGGGATTCATTTTATTTCTGCCTAAAGAATACCATTCAGTATTTCTTTTAGTGCAAGTTCTGCTGACGATAAGTTATATTCGATTTTTCTTGTCTGAAACTGTCTAGTTCACCTTCATTTTTGAAGGTTATTTCTTTCAGCATCACTCTGCTGTCTCTTTTCTTTTATTGTTTCCGTTGTGAAGTCAGCTGTCAGCTTTGCTATCTCTCCTTTGAAGGTAATATGCCTTTTTCCCCCCCTTTGGCTGTTTTTAAGATTTCTCTCTGTCATAGTTTTCAGCAACTTTACTATAATGTGCCTACATGTAATTTTCTTTGTATTTATCCTGCTTGGGGTTCATAATCCTTCAATCTGTGACTTGATGTCTCTTCTTAGGTTGGAACAACTCATAGCTTTTATCTCTTCAAATATTGCTTCTACCCCGTTCTCTTCTTCTGGAACTTCAAATGTATGCATATTAGGCCTATTTACCATATCCCACAAGTCTCCTATGCTCTTTTTTTGTTTTGTTTTGATTTTGGTATTTTCCATCCTTTTTCTCTTTCTAAGCTTCCATATGCATTTTTTTCTGACCTATCTTCCAATTCATTAATTCTTTTCTTTTTAAAAAAATTTATTTATTATTTATATATTTTTTGGCTGCATCGGGTCTTAGTTGCGGCACACGGGATCTTGGTTGAGGCATGTGGGATCTTTCATTATGGTGCGTGGGCTTCTCTCTAGTTGTGGCATGCAGGTTTTCTCTTCTCTAGTTGTGGCGTGCAAGTTTTCTCTTCTATGGTTGTGGCATGCAGGTTTTCTCTTCTCTAGTTGTGGTGCGCAGGTTCCAGAGTGTGTGGGCTGTGTAGTTTGCAGCACACAGGCTCTCTAGTTGAGGTGTGCAAGCTCAGTAGTTGTGGTGCGTGGGTGCCTGCAGCCTGTGGGATCCTAGTTCCCTGACCAGGGATTAAACCCACGCCCCCTGCATTGTTAGGTGGATTCTTTACCACTGGACCACCAGTGAAGTCCCCAATTCATTGATTCTTTAGTCGGCTTTGTCTAACCTGCTATTTAATCCACATTGAGCTCTTTATTTTAGTTACTATATTTTTCAGCACTAAAATTTCTGTTTGATTCTTCTTGTTTTTAACATTGAGATAAAACTCACATACCATAAATTCACCTTTTTTTTTTTTTTTTTTTTTTTTGCGGTACGTGGGCCTCTCACTGCTGTGGCCTCTCCCTCTGCGGAGCACAGGCTCCGGACGCGCAGGCTCAGCAGTCATGGCTCACAGGCCCAGCCGCTCTGTGGCATGTGGGATCCTCCCGGACTGGGGCACGAATCCACGTCCCCTGCATCAGCAGGTGGACTCTCAACCACTGCACCACCAGGGAAGCCCAAATTCACCATTTTAAAGTGTATGATTCAGTGGTTTTAGTATATTCACAAGGTTGTGCAACAGTCACCACTATTTAATTCCGGAACATTTTATCACCAAAAAAAGAAGGCTCTCACCTGTTATTAGTTACTCTCTCCCCTGAGCCCTTCCTCCAACTCCTGGCAACCATTAAGCTACTTTCTGTCTCTATGGATTTGCCCATTCTGGATATTTCCTATAAATAGAATCATATAATATGTGTTTTTAAGGTTCATCTATGTTGTAGCACATATCAGTACTTTCTTCCTTTTTATGGCTGAGTACTATTCCATTGTATGGATACGCCACATTTTGTTTACCTGTTAATTAGTTGATGAACATTTGGATTGTTTCCAAATGTTCATCAACTGCCTGTTATGAATAATTCTGTTATGAACATTCATGTACAAGTTTCTGTGCGGGCATGTTTTCAGATATCTTGAGTATACATCTAGGAGTGGAATTGCTTGGTCATAGGGTAACTCTATGCTTAAGTTTTTGCATAAGTTTGGCTTAAGTTTTTGAGGAATTGCCAATCTGTTTTTCATAGCATCTGCACCATTTTACAATCCCACCAGCAATGTATGAGGGTTCCAATTTCTCCACATCATTGCCAACACTTATTCTTTTCTTATTTTTATTTTTGAATTATAGCCATCCTGGTGGGTGTGAAGTGGGATTTCATTGTGGTTTTGACTTACAGTTCCCTAATGACTAACAATGTTGATCAACTTTTCATGTGCCTCTTGGCCATTTGTATACCTTCTTTGGAGAAATGTCTATGCAAGCTTTTTGCCTTTTTAAAGATTGGGTCGTTTCTCTCTTTATTGTTGAGTTGTAAGAGTTCTTTATATATTCTGGATGCTAGATCCTTATCAGACACATGATTTGAAAATATTTTCTCCCATTGTATAGGTTGTCTTTTCATTTTTTTGATAGTGTCCTTTGAAGCACAAAAGCTTATAATTTTGATGAACTTCAATTTATGTACTTTTTCCATTTGGTGCTTATGTTTGGTGTCATATCTAAAAAACCATTGCCTAATCCCAGGTCACAAAGATTTATGCCTATGTTTTCTTCTAAAAGTTTTAACTCTTACATTTATACCTTCAACCTATTTTGAGTTGTTTGATTCTTTTTTATAACTTTCCAGTTTTTTTTATTATTTGTTTTCATAAACATAGTTAATTTAAAGTTTGTCTGATAACCATTATATGGACCTCCTGTAGGTCTATTGTTTTTCTTACTAGCATTGCATATACAAAACAATGAGAGATATTAGGCCTAGGGTGACAGCATTGTCCACTAGAGAGGATTTAAATTTGCTTATAGCCACTAGATATCTTAGATCAACTTAATCCAATTAGAGATTAAGATAATTTGAAGCTAGGTTTCAGTCCCTGTGAGCCTGCTAAAGTCTGTTTCTGGTTCACTGTTACTACTAAATTATATCCCTGTGGGGTTCCAAAGCCTGAGGAAGTTTACCAGGGCTCCCCTTCCTCAGCCTGAATTCCAATTTTTGTCCTGTTAGCCCTATAAGGCTATTAAAAGCTCTGCTTGGCTTCTCTTCTAGAATAACAGATACCTCTTAGGCAAAAGCAGCTTCAAAGAAGCAGAAGGGCTAGTCTGAGTTACCTAAACTGCCATTTCTAGTAGCAAAACTCAAAGTTTAAACTTTGAAGACAGACATTATCTTTATGTGTAGCCCTCACCAGCCCTCAATGTTGGATACCTAATAAGTATGCTTTGTATGAAAGAAAGAATGGATACTGGTGAAAGTGAAGGCTTACCACATTTATGTTTTAAAGTTGTTCATTTCCCAGGATATGGTAACCAAAATACTCTGGTAAAACAAGAGAGAAGCAAGCTTGAGGTTTTAAATATGGTTCTTCATTACTTCCTTAGAGGCTTTTCAAAAACCACGATCCATCAAAGGATAGGAGAGGGATGAATCCACCTCATATAAAGGGCATATTTGAAATTAGCTGTAGTGATTGAGAATCCAGATTTAAATCTCAGGCATTCTCTGGTAACCCGAAGTCCACCAAATGGAGGAACTCCCCATGAAGTTCTGAAAATGAGCACATATAAAAGCCTCATACGGGGCCATTTGGGGCTTGAAGAGTTTTGGCCATCTAGTTCCTGGGACATATGTGAAAATAGCTCCACCAACTATGAAAAGGAATTCCTGAATTCCTTAACAGCACACTGGCCTTTCTTAAGTGACACTAGAATAAAAACAGAAAAAAGTAATCATTGACTTCTAATTCTCCAATAAGTGGCCATATGCTGCTGATTTTTCCTTTACGATATACGTAACATCTGTCTCCTTTCCATTCCTCCTGCCACTGCTACCACATTGTGGGCCCTTATTACCCTGCCCCTGGATTAGAGGCCCAGTCTTTCTGAAATAGCAGCTCTATTATATCATTTTCCTATGAATAAATCTTCCTTGGTTCCCAAGTGCTCTCCTCATAAATACTCTGGTTTAGCCAAACTATTTTACTCACCACCCTCTGAAGAGTCCTCACACATTCCTGCGCTCTCTTTTGTCCTGAAATCTGTTCTTTCCATACGGAATGTCCTTCCACTCTAACTCCCCCTCCACACTCATGAGCTCCTCACTTTTCCATCTCTAATTATGAAATCATTTTCATTTTCAAATTTCACCTGTCTACTTACTGTATGTAAAGCATTTACTGTAGCTGGCACAGGATAAATCTTCAATATATATTCTTAAAAGAAAACTCAGTGTGTGTGTGGGCGGGGATATAATTTTCAATCAATGGTGATATGGAAATTGCATGTCTACTTTTCAAAAAATTAAGTTGTGTCCTACCTCACATTATATATAAAAATTGATTTCGTGGAGATGGCTTAAAGACTATAATGTGAAAGACAAAACTATAAGAAGATAATACAATGGAATATCTTCAAGACCTTAGGGCAGGAAAGGCTTTCTTAAATATGGCAGAAAAAGCACTAACCATAAAGAAAAACAAATGTAACTACATTAACATGAAGAACTTTTACTAACCAATAGAAAATATGAAAAGGAAAAGACAAGACCTAGTGTAGAAGAATATATGTCTAGCTATATAACCCATAAAAGGATTAATATTCCAGATAGGCACTTTGTAAAAGAATATATTTAAATGGTCAATAAAAATAAGAAAAGGCCCTCAAACTCATTAGTTATCAGATTGTTGTAAATTAAAACCAATATGACAATAGCTAAAATTAAAACTACAGCTAAAGTTAAAAATCTGACCATACTAAACATTGGCAAGGATGTAGAAGAATGAAACTCTCATACATTGCTGGTGGGGGTGAAAGTTACTAATAACTACTTTGGGGAATAGTTTAGCATTATAAAAAAGAAGATATGCCTATTTTTTAAACCAGCAATTCCACTACTTGGTATACACCCTAGAAATCTGAGCATATGTACACCGGTATGCACATACAAGAATGTTCACCATAGCATAGTTTGCATTAGTCCCAACTGAAAACAACCTAAATGCCCATTGATAACAAAATGGATAAGTAAATTGTGGTGAATTCATAAATGGAACCCTACAGCAATGAAAATAAACAAGGTACAGTTATATGCAACAGAATGGATGACTCTCACAAACTGTGGCAAGCAAAAGTAGCAAGACACAAAGGGATGCATACAGTATAATTCCACTTATGTAAAGTTCAGAAACAGGCAAAATTAAATTATGCTGTTTAAAGGTGAATACCTAGAGGCTATAATTTAAGAAAAGCAAGAAAATAATTATCACAAAGTTAGGATAGTGGGGAGGAATAGAGAGAGCTGTGACTGGGGAATATAGCAGGGACTTTTGAGGTGCTGATAAGATTATGTATTGACCTGTGTGGTTAGTTACTTTGGTGTTTGCTTTATTATTACAGTTACTATACACATATATTTTACATACTTTTCTATACCTATATTTCAAATTTAAAAACTGAAAAACAGAAGAGTTCCATGATTGATTGGTGATATCTATCACAAATGTAGGAATGAAGTTTTTGCTGATACACATTGGTTCACAGGCCTTCCTTCAACAACCAAGCTGAATATGACTCCTCCTCTACTGCCTGTCCCATATTCTCTAGCAATTATTATCAATGCCATTTATTGGACACATGATATCTACAATGCCTTGATTAAAGCTATTTATGCAAATGTCTTCTTCCCTTTCAACTATAGCATAAGCTTCTGAACTATTTCTTGCAATTAGTAATTAATAAAAAGAGTTAATTGTAGCTTACATTTACCTAGTGCTTAGTGTGAGTTAACCATTTATAGGCATAACCTTATTTAATCTTTGTAATAACTCTATGAGGTATTTGTTATTATCTCCATCTTATAGATACTAAATCTTGCAGTGGTTATTTGTCCATGGGAAGAGCTATGAAATGGCAGAGTTAGAATTTGAACCCACAAATTCCTGTTCAATGCTATGTCAGATTTGTATTTTCCTCATCTTGTACAATGCCTTGCATATAGTAAGCACCCAATAATTATTTATTAAGTGAACATGAGAGGATGAAGGGCTGTAAGCTTTCACAGCAAGAAAGAGAGGGATAGTACAAAAGAATATCCTTGATGCATCAGTTTTTAAGTCCTCAGGTATATGTATAAAAGGTTATGATCCTATCTGTTAAAAAGAGAATTATATATGTTAGCCATAAAAATTAGCTGCTATGGGCTTCCCTGGTGGCACAGTGGTTGAGAGTCCGCCTGCCGATGCAGGGGACACGGGTTCGTGCCCCGGTCCGGGAAGATCCCACATGCCGCGGAGCGGCTGGGCCCGTAAGCCATGGCCACTGAGCCTGCGCATCTGGAGCCTGTGCTCCGCAACGGGAGAGGCCACAACAGTGAGAAGCCCGCGTACCGGTAAAAAAAAAAAAAAAAAAAAATTAGCTGCTAGGATATTATGGTTACAAGGAGGGAATCCAAAACTTAATGAGCTTTAAATCCATTTGCTGTATTTGGATGGCTGGCAGTTCAAAGGGCAAATGGCAAACGCATATCTCGTAAAGCGCCCTGGCCATCGTGCAGACAGAATCGAGCCAAGGGGTGACCGACTGCTGCATTCCCACCAATGCAGTGGCTCTCTGCAAGCCCTGAACAGTTCATCTGTTCTTTGCTTTGGTCTTGGGACTTCAGGATGAATAGGATGAGGATGGGGGTAAATGACAAGGGCGAGCACTGTCTTGGGGGCACTGCTCTACAGAGTTCAGGCAGCAATCTTCTTGGGGAGCCCCAAGGAAGGGAGTGGAAAGAGGCTTAAGACAATGGGTGCTTTCAGGAGTTCCCTTAGTACCCAGAGGAGAAGAGAGGAGCAGAGGGAAGGTTCAAACACCCAGGGGAAAGGAAACCACTTTTTGATCCATTCCAAAAACAAGGATTATGATCAAAGAATCAATTGCTGAAGTTACAGCAGAAAGAAAGCAACAACGGGCCTTCCCGCATTTCTGTCTTTCCATGCCAGGCTGTCCTCTCCCCCTGATCATCCCCACCCCCCAACTCCTGGGGACAATTGAGCTGTGTCTCTGGTATGCGTGGAGCTGCAGGTCATGGCCATATTTAACGAGAACATTCATTCTCCACAGGCTCTACAGGGCTCCTCAAAACGCCCTTTGTGTCACTGTGCCTTTCTCTCCACCCCCCTTGACACTAATTTAATCAAGATGTCCTAGCTGGTAGATGGGGAGGACTCGTCAGTTCCGCATTCTTTGTGGCATTAGGGTTTTGAAGCAAAATATGTAGAGTTGAAACCAGCAAGTCGAGGAGATGGGGTCAGGGTCTCCAAGCCAGAGCATGCCAACCTTTTGTGTAAACACTAGGCTTAAAGAGTGCACTAGGTTTGTGACATACTCTTATAATTTTTAATTAACCCTAAATATTCTAGTAAGGTCGAGAAATATTTCTTAGGCAAGTACACAGGCAATCAGGAGAGAAAAAAAAAAGAAAGAAATGAAAGAAATGAAAGAAAGAAAGAAAGAAAGAAAGAGAAAGGAAGAAAGAAAGAAAGAAAGAAAGAGAGAGAGAGAGAGAGAGAGAGGGAGGGAGGGAGGAAGGAAGGAAGAAAGAAAGGAAGGAAGAAAGGAAGAGAGAAGGAAAGCCAAACAAAAAACAAAGGAAAAATAGAAATGGTAGGATTAAAATAAAGGATAGGATTTACTCGTCAGCACTGTTTCTAGAATGCAGAACTAGAAAAGCGCAGCTCGTTGCCTGCTCTTTCTCTCCTAGTCTCCACTCCACTCATCCATAATTTTGCAAAATTTGAAAACTTCAATTGCCTTACCTACAAACCAGATTTTAATTCAGATGTGCCTTTCTTAGCTGCTTCTCTAGACCACAGCCAGAAGTGAATCTCAAAATTGTGGTAGGGAATTAAACTAGTAAGAAAAATAAACAAGGAATCCATCTGGAGTTCTGGGTCCCTGCCCAGGTTACCTGATTCCTAGTCTGATGTTCTTTTCCTATGCTGTGGTATCTCCCCAAAAGAACCTCACTGCTCAGCACCACTTTCCTGAGTTGATTTGTGGATGCCCAGCTGAGCCTCTGAAGCCTGAGTCTTGTGCGCCAGGAGTCAAATTCAAGGAAGGCAGGAGGCAGGCCTGGGGATCTCAGACAACCTATCTGAGGAACTGATTTGGATATGTGTTGAAATTCTTCTCATCAACCACAGATCCATTTCGTCATGACCTCCCGCTGGGGACATATAACCAATTCCCCTCCATTATCTGCTTGCCAGTTTAATCAGCTCACATCACCATGGACAGAAATATAGTCAAAGGGCTATTGTTTCACAACCCATGAGAGGATTTTCAGAAACCTAGCAAGCAGGACTCTAGATTACAAGAGGGATGTATCCTCCACAGCTTTTGGAGGAAAAAGAAGCTTGAGCTCAATTCTATCTCCTCTTGCCTAGATCAAGTAAGCAATTGGCCTGGGATCAGGAATAACCCTAAATGCTTAGACTAATCCCTAAATTCCCATGTAATTCTACAAACCCAATTAACCTCCCAGGCATGAAAAACTAAAATGATTTTCAGCACCCTTGCAAAGCTGTGCTAAAAAAGTTCACTACCCTCTAGTAAACAAACATCTTCTCCAAGCAGCTTAAGGTAAGAACTGAGCCTCTGCCCTCCCCCCACCTCTTTTTGCTGACTTGCATATTTTCTCTATTTTCTGGAAAAACTGATAAGAAATGCTTCCCTGATACTGTCAAATCATGACTACGGCCTATAGCCCTGGCTTTTATGTTAAGGCAAAGAGAGGATACCAGCTAAGCTAACAAGTGGCAGAAATCTGGGAAAAGGGCCAGTGGAAGCAGCCGCTGGGATATGGAGAACAATATCTCAGTTTACCATATTCTATAACCAAACGGCGAGCACATCTGCACTGGAGATTAGAAACGGCTCTGGGTTGAACAAAAGGTATTTGGTCTAAGAGCTGTCCAAGAGGAGAAGCAACACCTTGTGAAACTTCATTTAACAAGATGTACAATATATTTAATAAAGTTAGCTACTCTAGTTCTTACAAGAGTAACCCAGTGGTTATATAGAGATAATCTAGAGAAAATGTGATTGTTTTTTTCCTATTTCAAAATTTTTCCAGCATTTAAATCTATAGCCCCAAATGTAAGCCCTGCACACTCTGATTCTAAATACAGCTGGAATGTCTCTCCCCCATCTTCTCCATGCCTCCTCCCACTGCCTTAATTCAGGACCCCATCATCTCTTACATCAACTATCAAGATAGTTTTATTATAACTGTTCTTGCTTTTCTAAACTCTCTCACATCCAAACATTTCAGCGTAATCTTTCTAAAAGGCAAATCTGTCCATGGTACTCCCTTGGTAAAACCCATTACTGGGATTGTTTCAGTTAAGAAGCATTTATAGATGCTAATAAGTAGTGGGCAAAGATGAGGAGAAATAGGATATTTACATTGTCTCAAAGATTCTTTTCACAAGTTATTTGAAGTGCAAAGGGAAAGAAAGTAACTTACAGTAAAACAATCTAGCAGAAACCTACCTTAACCAAGCAATCAGAATGATCACCACTAGTAATGGAAAAAATCAACGGGAAACGGCTCCTGATAAAATACGCAGTATCACTTCTGTGGTGTTCGTGCCAAAACCCGCTTAATCAGATCTAAGCATGAGGAAATAGCAGACAAACCAAAACTGAGGGACATTCAACAAAATAACTGGCCAGCACTCTTCAAAAGTGTCAGTCATGAAAGACAAAGGAAGACAGAGGAAATGTCAGTGATTAGAGGGGACTAGGGAGACAGCAAAACTTAGCACAATGTGTGATCCTGACCTGGCCGCTGAACCAGAAACTGGACATGAGTGGGGCAACTGGTAAAATTTGATCTAGACCAGTACATTAGGCAATAGTATTGGACCAGTGTTAATTTCCTGATTTTGATCATTGTACTGTAGTTATAAGAGATTTTAACATTTTGGTGAAGGGTATACAGGAATTTTTGTACTGCTTTTGCAACTTTTCTCTAAGTCTGAAGTTATTTTCCAAATGAAAAGTTAAAAAAAAAAACAAAAACCACAATAACATTATGAGGCTTCCCCTTTGCTGGCTTCAGACTCTAAGCTCTTTAGTGAGGCATTCAAGGCCGGCCTGATTCTTCCGCCTCATCACTTGCCATCTCCTACAAGGGTTCTGTGCTCAGCCATCCTCACCCATAGCACCTATTAATTCCAGGACACTATTTGCTTGTCTCATCTCCCAGGAATCCCTATTCACCACCACACCCCCCTCTCTCTCCCCCCACTAAGACTCACACAACTTGGTAAGGCAAACCTCAGCTCATGCTTTCCTCCATGAGGAACCCATTATTATACTGTACTATCATGGTTCACTTGTGGATCTGTTTCTCCCACTAGACTCTGCTCTTAGGTCAGGAACCTCGCCATGCCATCTTCCCAATCCCTAGCAAAGGGCCACATAGAGTCAGAACTCAAACACTATTTGTTGTGCAAACATATTGTCTTCACTTAGAACTCTCTAACGGTTTACCACTTTCCTAAAAATTCCCACACTTCATTACAGAATTTCAGGAAGAAATCTTAGAAAGATGACTCCAAACCCTTATTTTAGCAGATTAGAAAACCAAGTCTTAGAAAGATTAAAAAGTGAGGTCACACTGTGAGTCAGTGTGAAAGCTGGGAAAAGACCCTCACTCCCAGATCAGGGTCTTCTTTGATTCGTAAACTACAACAGAGGCCTCTCTCCTCCAAACCAAGAAAATACTGCAGCACGCACGCAGGCAAAAGTGTCTGGGCCTAGCGTGGCGCTTGGGGAAAGCATTTAATAAACACTTGTTGAAACGAACTGAATCACCAGGGAGCAGCACAATTCCTTACTTCATTCAGGTTGCACCTGAACAAGATGTGACTGGCTCTCAGGCCTGACCTACCCAAGACACCTGACTGCATCCTGCAGTCAAGAATGGACAGCTGGAATAGGCCAGTCTTCAGTGAGAAGGACTGGTTTTCTACCTAAGAGGCCTATGATCCAGAGAGAGCAGGAGCCTGGCTTTCCTCCAGGGCTGGTGGGAGGCTGAGGCAGAGATTCTGCATAGCCCCAAGCTATGTGGTATCAGGCCAGAGGCAACACACAAGGATCACATCCTTACATCGAACCTGGGGAGGAAGCCCATCCCTCAGAAATCATCAGATATCAGAAATCATCTCCTCTGATTACAACACCCTTTTTAATCTTCCTGGCCCAGGAGAGGATACGCACTGATAACTTTAATGATGCCAGCATGTACAATTAATTTCCATTCCTGCTCTTCATACACTGTTATGTGAAGGGGACTGGAAGGACAAAATTAAACTCCACTGGGGCTTCAGCCTGCAGCTCTAAAACAGACAGACTGCTCAGAACTCAGCACGGAAAACCTCACCCTGTGTCGGACTCATGCTAACCTATGAATGCTTGAAAGACCTGTGTGGCCTTGGGGGCAAGGGTCACTGAAATTAAATCACATTTAAAAGCCCAGGCAGGATTTGATATGAGTCTAATGGACCTAGGAATCAAGCAAGATTTAAATCCAAATGATAACTGAAATATTTTATATTGTTTCAAAGAGGAATATCAATTTTATCAGTCAGTGTATCCCTAATATAAAGGGGTGTATCCCTAATGTAAAGTTTTTTTATCCTCTATCAAGATTGCTTTCAAATTAAAAACTTGTTAACATCAGCTAGAAAAGAAATCTTGATTTATGTACCATTTCTCTTCCAAAGCAGTTTCATATCATTTTCCGCCGTTATCTTTACAACACCTCCAGGAGCAAGTGGGCAAGAAGGAATGCTTTCTCCTTCAGTTTACCGCAGGGCACACAGAAGTCTGGGAAGGTCAAACTCTTCTGTAAGACTCACAAGAACGTAACGCTACAGTTGGAAGGACTTTTTAAAAAATCCCCTGTCTCAGGCTTATGCTACTGTACTCCTTCTCACTATTAGCTGAAAGGATAAGAAAAGTGCGTAAAATCTGAGTGGAGACTTTGTTGAGGACGCCATAGTTTCCCAAGATCCCGAAACCCAAATCGAATGACATCTGCTCAGATCCCATCCTTCCCGATCCCTTTAAAGTACCCACCATTGCTTCCTCTTCTTCTTACTTAGGTTCTCGGAACCATGTTACTCTCATTTTCCTTCTGCCCATTTTAATTTGCTCTTCTCTCCTCTTTGCTGGCTCCTCAAAATCCTCTCTCTCGGCCTCAACTGCCCCTTCCTCCGAATCCTCACGCTCATGCCTTCAACTGTCAGTTTTATGCGGTTAATTTCCAAATTTCCCTTCCAGCCTTAACCCTCACTGAATTTTCTCACCTTGCCACGTCTAAAACTGAACTCAGAAAGTGTGGTATTGACCTGGTAGTTTGGTCCCACCTCTGCTAGTACCTCACTGGGTGACCTAAGGCAAGTCACTTCTTCCTGACTCTCAGATTCTTCACTAATAATTAAAGGGCTGGACTACAACCAGTGGCTCTTCCACATACCTTCCCCAATAAATGGCAACTCTAACTTCCAATTGATCAGGCCAAAATGCTTGGAGTCATCTTTGACTCCTCTTTCCCCCACATACCACATTCAATTCAGCAGCAAATGCTCCATCTTCAAAATACATCTCAGACTCTGACCACATCTCACGATCTCCACATCTACCACTCTGTTCCACCATCATCTCTACCACCATCATCTCCTGCCTGAATTATTTATAGGAGCCTCCTTAACTGGTCTCCCTGTTCTGCTCCTGCCTTGCTCCTCCTTCAGTCTTCTCTTAACCCAGCAGCCAGAACAATCCTATTTCAACAAGAGTCAGACTGTATCATTCCTCTGTTCCAAATCCCAGTGTGGCTCTCCACTGGCCTCCAAGGCCCTGCCTGAGGCAGCCTGCCCCCCGATCCCCAGCCACATCACCTACCACTCTTTCTCTTGTCTACTGTGCGTGAGGCCGTTTGCTGTTTCTCTAATCAGATAAGCACACTCCCATCTCATGGCCTTAGACATGCTGTTTCCTCTGCCTGGAATACTTTCCTCAGAGAGCTAAATAGCGAGATCCCTCATTTCCTCCAAGAATCAGTTCAAATGCCAATTTATCAATGAAGCTTTCCCTGACCACCCTATATAAAACAGCAATGTCCCCAGGACCCCCATCCTCTTTACCCTACTTTATTTTGTCATCATCTAATATATATTTACTGGTTTATTTGTACACTGCCTGTTTCTCAGACTAGAAATAAGCTCCATGCAGGCAAGGACTTTTTCTTTTTGTTATCTGCTGTATTACAGTGCCTACCACAGTGCCTGGAATGTGGGAAGCACACTGTAAACGTTTGTTGAATGACCAAATGAATTTTGATCCTCTCTAGCATTTACCTCCTTCCACATCGTATCAGGTCACTTGGTACTACCTACAACTTCTTTGCTATGCCTCTTAATAAATCCCATTCTTTCAGTTTCCATTGCCATTATCCAAGAACTGGGTTCTATTACCCGCTGGATTATTGTAGTGGGCTCCCAAATAGTTTCTTCCACCGTAAACCACACTGAACATTGCCACCAATGCCACCGGAGACCATGGTTTTCGATATTTCACTGCCCTACCTAAAATGGTCAATGGCTTTTTTTGACCAGTAGCTTGAACTCCTTGAGGTGGCATTCAAAGCCCTCCACACTCAGGCTCCAACCTCATCCCACATCTTTCCCCTATTGCTGGCCAACAGAAAGTCTCTGCTGCTGTCAGACTGGTCTCATGGGTGGCATCTCTAATGGGGACAAAGAGGCAGGAGAGGAAGTTGGCACCAGGTAATATGGAAATATTCAAAAGATATTTCCAGAAGATAAGACATGGATGGATAATTAAGAATCCTGGCAGCATATAATTAAAAGAACATCAGCCCAATTCTTTCCCCCATATGACGCTTACCTGACTCACCTCTCATGAATCTGTGCCTTTTCCAAACTCCTATAGACAACTAATTATCTGTACCACTCATTAAATTGGTGTCTTAAGTTGTAACCTGCTTCTGGAGTCTATGGCCTGTCTAACCAACTGAAACGTAAGAAATCTAAGAACTTGAACCATGTTTTAAGCTTGTTCTGCAGCCCTTTTATAGTGCCAAGTTGAATACCAAGCAATTAAAGACAATCAAATAATATTTATTAAACTGAACTGAATGAACTGGTAGTGGTACTTGCGCTCCTGGATTTCAATAAAGCAGGGCTCTCTCTCTCTCTCTTTTTAAAGTGTCTCTGAAAGAAGAATCAGGTGGGCTCTGCAGTTTTCCTTCCTGAGAACTCAAGGACCCAGAAAGGCACTGACTCACAGAGCTGCAAAAAGAGAAGTTTTTTCTACTCTCCACCCTCAAAATGAATATCGAAAGGAAAACAAGGTCATGGGAAGAGGCAGGGCAGGAAAGGATGCGATGCTTATGTGGGCAGAAGGATTGGATTATCTTGGCTTTGGAGAAGAGACGATTAAAGCTACAGACGGGATCTCCCAGTTTGCCTTCTGTATTTCCTTGCTACCTATATGATAACACAATGCTAAAAAAGATTAGCTTAGAGGGGCAAGGACCACCCTAGCAGGGAGAAGGCACGAGGGCCACACTCTTCTACGTGAACATAACCAAAGCTCTGCAGAGCACTTTCTTTCTTTCTTAACTTTATTGAGGAATAATTAACAAACATAACTATATATTTAAAGTATACAATGTGATGATTTGATATATACATTGTAGAATGATTACCAAGATCAAGATCATTAGCACATCTATCACCTCACACAGTTAACTCTTTGTGTGTATGTGGTGAGAATGCTTAAGATCTACTCTCAGCAACTTTCAAGTACACATGCTGTATTATTAACTGTATGCTGTACATTAGATCCTCAGAACTTGTTCTTATAACTGAAAATTTGTGCGCTTTAACCTACATCGCCCCATTTCTCTCTTGGCCCCTGGTGACCACCGTTTAACTCTCTGTTTCCATGAAATTGGCTTTTTTTTAAAAGATTCCATATATAAGTGATACCATACAGTATTTGCCTTTATCTGCCTGGCTTATTTCTCTTAGCATAATGCCCTCCCATTTATCCATGTTGTCACAAATGGCAGGATTTCCTTCTTTGTATGGTTGAATAATATCCTATTGTGTATATATATATACACCACATTTTCTTTATCCATTCATCTGTCAAAGGACATGTAGGTTGTTTCATATCTTGGCTATTGTGAATAATGCTGCCATGAACATGGGAGTGCAGATACCTTTTCAGGTACTGATTTTAATTCCTTTGGATTTGATTTCAATTTGATTTCGGATACTGATTTCAATTCCTTCAGGAGTAGAATTGCTGGATCATAAGGTAGTTCAATTTTTAATTTTTTGAGGAAGTGCCATGCTCTTTTCCATAATGCCTGTATACCAATTCACATTCTCACCAACAGTGTATAGGGGTTCCCTGTTCTCCACATCCTCCTCAACATTTTTTATCTCTTGGCATTTTGATAATTGCAGGGCACTTTCTTCCCAGGTTTTACTGATTCCTGTGACATTCTGGGAAGGAAAAGTGAGAGTATGAGTAATATTCTCCAGTGTAAAGATGAGAAAACTGAAACCTACTGTAGTGAAAGAACTCCACTGAGCCAGCCAGGGCCCAGGTCAGCCATAGGTCTGAGGTCTAGACTCCCAGCTGAACTTGGAGACAATGAGGAAGATAGAAGAGGAAGAAGAGGGGAAACCCTCTCTCCTTGCCTTATATCGAGTAGAAGTAGGGTACTTCCAAATGAAAGCACAGGTCACCCAACGTTCCTACAAACAAGTGACTTCCAAGAAGATACCAATGAGATTCTGGATTGTTTCTGGTCGTACCAGAACATGTTCCAGCAGACAGTCAAGACAGCACAGCCAAAGAACCGTAAAGAATGTAGGAATGAACTGTGGGATAACTAGCATATAGAATGCTGTCTAATCGTTAAAAACAATGTTTTTAAAGAGGATGCAATGACATGGGGAAAATGTTCACTTAAAATGGTAAATGAAATAAATTGCACAAAACTTAATATATAATATAATCTTAATTTTCTAAAGAAAAGTGTGCATAGAAAAAAAGATTGGAAGGAAATACACCAAAATGTTAATACTAATTCTAAGTAATCATTATTTTCTTTTTTTTGTTTGTTTGGATTATTTTGTTTTCCCCACAATGTCTTGGAAGAATATGTATTACTTTTACGACTGGAAAAAAGAAACTAAGCTAAAGGGCTTTTTGTTTACTTCCAAATCAAAGGAAATAGAAAATAATGACAGAAAATGTTGCTTCTCAGTCTTGTCCCTGGGCCTTAAGAACAACTACTCAGCTCAACAAGAGGCTGATTCCGAGAGCTCTTGAGACATGAGAAAGTTCCTACGGACTCTCAAAGACAAGAATTAGTGCAGACAATAAAAATTAGTTGATAACTGAAAATTTCATGTTGGGTAAATACTAGGAAAAGCTGGACAGAGACCCAAATGATTTGTGGGGCACAGAGTCAAAGAAGGAAAGACAAAAAAACAAAAAGGCTAACAGCTGGGCAGGATCAGGTAGAAAAACCATAAGATCAGACAAAGTCCGGTACCTTAAGGAAAGAAGAAGAGAATGGAAAAACTGAAGAGGTTATCTCAAAAGAAGGAGAATTTAATTTTTTTTCACCTTTTAATTAAAAATCATGCTCAGGCAAGCAGGGAGAAATTCAAAGGGAAACTCCTGATAAAGACAAATAGGAGAATCCAAAGAAGCCAGTCCTGCAAGAAGGGAGGCAGAAATCAAAGCTGTCTACTCTCTCTAGACAAGGTGGGCAAGAAGCTGAATCAGAACAGCACAAGGGAAGTCATGGCCTGGAGAGCACCTAAATGTATTTACTGCAGAATGCACAAGTCATTGATTCCTTGCATAAGCACTGGCCCTTTAGCTTCCCAATATGATGACTACCACCTTTCTACATGTGAAGGAGCAGAGCACAGTGATGTGAAGAGATGATGCAGGGGAAGGGGGCCATCTAGCTACAAGTCCCAATTCTGCTACCAACCAGATGTACAACCTTCAGTCAACTGCTGAACCCCTCTGTCCATGTTCTTATCTATAAATGGAGATGATAAAGCCAGTACCCATCTTAAAGCGTTGTTGTGATGATTAAATAAGTTAATACATGTAAAGTACGTAGCATAGTCCCTAGCATGGTTAGCACTCATTTAGTATTAGTTACAATTATTATTTTTATTATTGCTATGAATCTTTTTGTTTTTTTGCGGTATGCAGGCCTCTCACTGCTGCGGCCTCTCCCGTTGCGGAGCACATGCTCTGGATGCGCAGGCCCAGAGGCCATGGCTCATGGGCCCAGCCGCTCCGCGGCATGTGGGATCTTCCTGGACCGGGGCACGAACCCATGTCCCCTGCATCGGCAGGCAGACTCTCAACCACTGCACCACCAGGGAAGCCCTGCTGTGAATCTTATAATAAACAATTGATACCTAGTCAGCTTTCACACCATTATTGTAGTTTCTCCTGGGAGTAATATGTTTTTACAAACTACTGTCTCTTTTCACGGTGCCTGATGAGTTGTATTAATAATCTTCTTTTCTCAGAGAGGTATCTTATAGTCAAGTATAAGAAGTACAGAGATGGTAAAAAGTAACTTGTCTAGAATTATCAATTGATGTTAAAAATATCAAATGGACAACTGAATTGGCACCCAAAATTTGTATGATAGCACCATACATAATACAATACAATAGGCTTTCTTATCATGTGAGAAAAAAATGTAACTGTAAAATAAAGGGTTCAGACTGTCACCACCCTAATCTGGAGGGTCAATATTGGCATCATTATTGGTGGGTTTATTTCCTGATGTGATGCAACATGAAGTATCCAGTGTCTCCTATTCTGTCTTCTAGTCGAAAATATATAACGTGAATACATTTGGCCTTTAGAACCACCTTCTAATTTACAGAAAAGTCAGGATACAGGAAGAAGTTAAACAACAAAACAAGGAATCTATTAGACAAATCTAGAAGGAGGGAAAATCTGTAGGACTACTGGCCTCATCTATGCAACAAATCAGTGTAATGGAAAAGGAACAGTGCTAGATTAAAGGAGACTTAAGGGACATAAAACCAGTGTATATTAGATACTAGATTGGAAAAACCAGTTGTCAAGGACATTTTTAGGACAATTAGGGAAATGTTTACATGGCCTGGGTATCAGATGAGACGAAAGTTTACTGAAATGGAAAAGTAGAAATCTTGACTAAAATAACAGATTATAAAATAGCATATGTAATATAATCTGGTTTTTTATTATCATATTTTTGCTTCTTATATTTTCTAATTTCTACAAAATTATAAAATTTGCTATAAATTGTGCTATAAAATTTTACAAGGTTATTCAAAAGAATAGAGAGCCAGGGGGAGGAGAGAGGAAAAAAGAGAAGGGGAGAAGGAGAGGTAGAGAAAAGGGAGAGGGAGACAAGGGGAGAGGAAGAGGGAAGCAGGGAGAGAGAAAAGCAGGTTTTGAATTCATTATCCTTAAAGCTCAGACTGTGACCTTGTTCAACAATCTGATTTGGCAGTAACTATGTTTTAAGGATACCATCTATGAACCCTGAAACACGGGTGGGAGGGTGATGCTGTAGAAAGAGCCTGGGAGTTCAAATTCCAATGTCACCTCTTCTTGGTCTTACAAAAGAGTATTTTACTAATGTAAGCTTTAATTTTTTTCAGCTATGCAGTGGGAAGAATAACCTTCTAATATAACGTTTATAGCAGCCTCAAACTGGAAACTTATCCAAGTGTCATCAACAGTAGAATGAATAAAACTGAAAGTCTCATGTCCCAGGAACATCCTCCTCATCCCCAGGCAAACTGGGACTGCTGGTCATCCTAGCTGCTGCCCACTATAGGGGAGATGGAATTTGGAGTTCAAAGCCTGCCAAGTTAGAGGGCTTGATAAGCATCCTGGGCTTTCCATGGAAACCCCAGAACGGTCACACCTTATGTGTATAGAATATGTTCCAGGACTAAGGACAAAACCAAAATAGACCCATTTTAACAAAGCATAAAACCAATTTTCCACAAGCTCAAGGTGATCAACCAGTATTTTAACTGCCTATTAGAACAAAACTTAACACTCTTCAAAGGATGATAAACACATCTAGAGTCTCAATAATGACACCTGCAATGTCTAATATGTCATAAAAAGTTAGTAGATGTGAAAAAATAAAGAAATGTGACCCGTGGTCAAGAGAAAAATCAATAAATAGAAACAGAACCACGGACGATGTAGATGTTGAAATCAGCAGACAAGAATTTTTAAATAGTTGCCAAATATGTTTTAAAAATAATGGCTGGGGGCTTCCCTGGTGGCGCAGTGGTTGGGAATCTGCCTGCCAATGCAGGGGACGTGGGTTTGTGCCCTGGTCCGGAAAGATCCCACATGCCGCAGAGCGGCTGGGCCCGTGAGCCATGGCTGCTGGGCCTGTGCGTCTGGAGCCTGTGCTCCGCAACGGGAGAGGCCACAACAATGAGAGGCCCGCGTACCGCAAGATAAATAAATAAATAAAAATAATGGCTGAAGAGAAGGGAAATTTCAGGAGTTATATGGAAACTGTACAAAAAAAACCAGATGGAAATCATAAAGCTAAAAAATATAAAATCTGAAATAAAAAATTAATTGGATGCTATTAATATAGCAGATTGGATACAACGAATGAGGATTGGTAAACTTTAGAAATCATCTAAACTGAAGCACACAGGGGAAAAAAAGAGCTTGCCTCAGTGACCTATGGGACTGTATCAAGCAGTCTAACAAATGTGCAATTGGAGTCAAAGCAAGAAGACAGAATAGGACAGAAAAAATATTTGCCATAATTTTTCCCAAATGAGGAAAAACCACTATCCATGGATCCTCACTATTTAGATATTGTACTTATCCAAAAGCCAAATTTAAAAAAAATGAACAGCACACTTAGACTCATTATAGTCAAACTGCTGAAAACCAAAGATAAAGAAAAAATATTAAAAGCAGCCCCCCAAGTCCCCAAAACATTACATCCAGGGGAATAACAATAAGAATCATAGCTGACTTCTCATAAGAAACAGTGAAAACCAGGGAAGAAAAAAATGCCATATTTAAATTGTTGAAAGAATATTATGTAATTCCATTTATATAATTTTTTTTTTCAAAATCAGCAAATACTTACACTGTTAGAAGTCAGGATAGTGGCTTTTAGGGGATAACGAATGGAAGGGGGCAAAAGAGGGGACTTGTGGGATACTGGTAACATTCTTTTCTTTATCTGGGTGATAATTACATACTTGTTTCCATTTGTAAAAATACATTGAACTTTATAATATGTGCACTCTCTCTAACTACCTTACACTTATGTAAAAAGTTAAGGGAAAAAAAAAACTTGCAAAATACATGAAAAGACTAGAGAAAATACAGTTATTTTCTGTTACAGTATATAATATTTATAGTAAGCATTTGAGGAAAGCTTGTTACTTATTAGTATTATTATTATCATCCTCCCACCAAAAGTTTTGGAAGATTTAAATGGACTAAAAAGTGGACTGAAAAGCCCTAAGCTCAATGGGGGCAAACCTTACTCCTCAATTTGATTTTAAGTGCTTTTTAGCACCTAGCATAATGCTGTATATATAGTTTAATTGAAAATGATGTTTTATTTTGTATATATAGTTTTCACTAAAATACTTATTGACTACATGATTTTCTAGTTTAGGGTAGTACTCAAATAGGTACAAGGTTGCATGTGGACACTTGTTTTCTGTCCACTGCACCTCTCTTTTCCATACTCCATATTTTAAAATTGTTCTTCTGATACTCTTAATCATCCCTTGATTTATAAAGATCAAAGTACCATTACACCTTTGAATGTTCTGAATATAGCACCTTGTGCTCTTTCAGAAAAGGCAGATAGATACCTGAGGACTGAAACACCAAAGAGACAAACGTATAAACTAACCTAAGCCAAAGACAGCAGGCATCTTTGATACACACATTCCCTCTTAGCTGAATCTTCCTAAGTCCAAAAAAAGCCTGGACCACCCAGAGAGAAGCCCCAAGGGGCAGGATACAGATGCTGCTGACCTAGTGTCACAGAAACCAAAGCTAAAACGCCACAAACAGCACTAGCTGCAAAGCTCCCCTCAGTGTTGGATTTGGCGGCAAACCTGATGACCCTTATCAGCAGAGATGCCTTTGAAGTAGCTGGCAGCCTTCCATCCCCTACACAAATAAGCTCAGCTTCACATCCTATTCTTTTTTCCAAAGGGGATCTCTCCAACAGATATGAGAGAATAAAACTCAATTAACTGGAACAGAGTTTTGCTACCAACAAGATAAATTAGGCAACTGGAGCAGCTGTCTATAAAGCACCACACAACACTGTTAGTGGCCATGTTATAACATGGAGGAAATTCAATCAATATCAGATACTGAGATCCATGGGGGAGGGGGCGTAGGGTAGACTGGAGAAGAGATGAAGGGATAAATCAATCATCTACTTTCTCCCAGAGATACCGCCAAGTTAAACCCTTTCTCAAGAGGGCAGAGCACAGACTCTGGAAATCCATTCTCTCTCCATTGATTCAATCTACGGTACCTACCAGGGACATTCAACTCTACCAGCATCGTGAGTCATTTCTTCTCCTCTTCTCAGTTATGACAGCACCACCATAGAACACGCCTCCTTGCAGAATCATCATCCTCTCCCCTCACATATGCCAAACAGCTGGACTCAAAGACTCCATAGGAAATCCTATCCAAAGGGGATAAATGGGTAGGTAGGCCAAAAGTACTGCTTTTAGTTTCAAATCGCCTTTATCCTCTTTTACTGCCAGAGCCATTTCCTTGGTGCCAAAGGAAATCTGACTGGTCATGTCAATTCTCTTGTGACTGATCTCCTGGGAAAAGGACATTAACACCTCAGGGCCCTGCAGAAAACTATTAATTGAACCTCTTATGTTTCTTCCTCAGCACCCTTCTTGCATTTCTTAATTCTTGAAGTGTGAACTATTTACCTGATGCCAGATTCACCCTCTTTCACCCTCCAAGAATAAATCAGGGAAACTATAATGGGTTGCCTTGACAAACTGACCTAGATGCTTCAACACTGTCTGTAGCAGGGGAAAACATGGCTCACAGACAGACAGATGGGATCTTATGGCTTCAGATGTACCGCTGTGCTCTCGGGTTTCCCCAAGATGGAAACCAGAGTATATACAGCAGTGATTCTCAACCCTGACTATATGAAAGGATCAGCTGGGCCCTATCCCAGAGAACGTGATTCAATTGCCCTGAGATGGGGCCTTGGCATGGTATTTTTAAATTATCTTTTAAATCAACTTTATTGAGGCATAATTTACATACAATAAAATGTATACATTTTGAGTATGCACTATGATACATTTTGACAAATGCACACACTTATGTAACCACCATCATAATGAACACTGTATGACATTTCCATAACCCCCAGTTCCCTTGTGTCCCTTGGCAGTCAACCTCCATCCCCACTCTGGCCCCAAGGCAATCACTAATTTACTTTCTATCACTATAGATTAGGGTTATCTTTTATAAAATTTCATATAAATGGAATCATACAGAATGTACTCATTGTGTCTGGCTTCTTTTTATCAGTATAATGTTTTGTGAGTTCATCTCCATTATTGTATCCGTCAGCATTTCATTTCTTTCTATTGCTGAGTAGGAGTCATATATGGATGTAACACAATATGGTTTTCCACAATATGCTTACCTATCTGTTGATGGATTATTATAAATAAATAGCCCAAACTAACTACCATTCATTTCCTATGGTAGCCATAACACATTTTTGCAAATTTGGTGGCTTGAAACAACACACATTTATTCTCTTATAGTTCTGGAGGTCAGAAGTCCAAAACCAAGTTCACTGGGCCAAAACCAAGATATCAGCAGGGCTGAGTTCCATTAGAAGCCTCTCAGGGAGAATCTGTTTCCTTGCCTTTCCTAGCATCTAGAGCTGCATTCCTTGGCTCCATCTTCAAAGCCAGTGGCCCAGCATCTTCTCTCTGTGACTTTGCTTCCTTCCGCTTCTCTCACATGGCTGGCCTTCTCTTTTGTCTGTAATCTCCCTCCACCTCCCTTTTACAAGGACACTAGTAACTGCATTTAGGGCCCACTTAGGTAACGAAGCATAAAGTCCCCATCCTAAGATCCTCAAATTCATCATATGTGTAAAGACTTATGGATAAAGTAAACATTCACAGGTTCTAGGGATTAGGACAGGGACATCTTTGGGGTGGGACCATTATTCAGCCTACAACAAAAGCTATTATGAATATTCAGGTACAAGTCTTTGTGTAGATATATACTTTTATGTCTCTTGGATAAATACCTAGACGTGGAACTGATCGGTTATATGGTAAGTACATATTTAACTTCATAAGAACCTGCCAAACTATTTTCCAGAGAGGTTGTGTCCCATTTTACATTTTCACCAGCGACATATGAGAATTCCATCCATCCGAACAGTTGGTATTGTCAGTCTTTTTAATTGTAACCATTCTAGTGAGTATGTTGCATATCTCCGTATAGTTTTAATTTGCATTTCCCTGATGATTAATGATATTGAGCATCTTTTCATGAGCTTATTGGCCATTTATATATATCTTCTTTAGTGATGTGTCTATTAAAACCTTTTGCCTATTTAAAAAAATGTGTGTATTCTGTCATCTTATTATTGAGTTCTATGTATTGCAAATATATTCTCCCAGTCTGTGGCTTATCTTTCATTATCTTAACAATGTCTTTCCAAGAGCAAAAGTCCAAGAATTGATGAAGTCCATTTTACCTTTTATTTTTCTTTTATAGTTCATGCTTTTTATATCCTAGGAAATCTTTGTCTCTTCAAGGTCACAAAGATTTTTTTTTAAGAACTTCCCAAGTGACTCTCTTGCAAAGAAGAAGTTGAGAACTACAGGTCTGTTGGGAATCTGACCTAGCTTTCTCAATTTAACCTGACTTTCTGCCCTGGAACCTTAGGGTAATAAAGGTAAAATAGGAGTACAGTTACCTGGAATACCATAAAAAGAAGAATGCAATTCAGAGTCTTAGGACTGTCTGAATTGACTGGTTTCCAAGCCTAAGTGCGAGCAGCTGTTAAGGGCTAGAAACAGTGACTTGAAAAGCCAGGTTGGAGGTACTTTTAGGGTATCCCAGCTAAGTGAAAGGAGGAGAGGACAGGACTGTCTTCTCCCCAGTGGGAAAAAGCACACCCAAGTTTATTTCAATTTAAACTGAGAAAGTGAGAAAAATGATTTCTATTCTTGGTGGGATCCTTTAGAACATGCCTTTCACAGAGACGAGATGGAGCTGGGAGTCAGAGTTGGCAGTATTTGGCCCCCATTTTTGAAGTCACCACATTAAACAAATGAAGGTGGCAGCAATAATATTTCCCCAGACCTTGGTTCTGACAGGGGTTAGACAGACTGAGCTTTCATTGCATGAAAGGAGATGTCAGGAGCACCAAACAGGCACAATTTTCCCTGGAGTCCCAGACAAAGTGGGCCTGTTTCTAAGCTGTGGACAGGAGGTTACTTTCTCTAGATGTTATATTTAGCTAAAGGAGTCTCTACCAGGGCTTCATGCAACATGTAAAATATGTCCCAGCAGACATAACCACAAACCAGAGGGCCAGCAGGGAGCATCCCTTAAGGGGGTTCAGTAGCATAGAAGGGCCAATTGTGCAGCCACCCTGACATCCCCAAATTAGCTGAGTTAGCTGTGAGCCAGATTTTTGGTCAGTTCTCATATTTAATGAGTCTTTGTTTCCCTCTTACTAGAGATTCTGCCCCTGGGGAGAAAAACATGCTGCCCTATTTCATTCTCAACTTCCAGCTGCTTGCCCAGACACCAGGTAGGAGAAACAACCCAATGTTGATGTTTAACACCTCCAGACCCTTTGAAGGGTTGTGTGCTAAAGAAAAGATTAGGTTAATTCTGTAACTAAGTGAAATATCTGAATTCAATGAAAAAGAGCAAGAAAATCCAGAGTACTCTCTACTCCGCATACAACACCTAGAGAGGCCTAATAGAACACGTAGGTGGAAAACCTTGGGTTCTAGAGCCAGATGACTGTATTCAAATATACTAGTCTCACTTCTTTTTTTGCTTAATCTCTCTAAGCCTCAGTTTCTTCCATAAAATAAGGATAATAGTAATAACCACCTTATTGTAAGGATTGAATAAGATAATGCATGCAAAGTGCCTAAGATATTACCTGGCACATAAGGGTTCCAAAAATTTTGGTTTTGATGATTATAGCCTTTGCCAAAGGATCATTAAGTTTTATAGATTAAAAAAAAATTTTTTTTAAGGAAGAAAACCCGTGATTTTTGCCAGTGACAAGCAGGTTCAAATTCACTAAAACGCAGGTAAATTTTCACAGGTGTCCATAGCTGAACCAGAAACAAAGGTATCTTTTCTGAAGTCTGTGTCTCCAGAGAAATGTGGGTTTTCCTTTTGCTACTGGAACCAAATTTACAGGTAAGATAAGAGGTATATTTATTTTATATATTTGGATTTAAGTGTGGTGTCTCTTGGTTGCTGGCCATCATAGATAACAGAATCTGAAACAATGCTTCATTCTTTAAGAAATGTGGTCTTCCATTGCTTAAGCTAGCCCCCTCTCCATACGCAGACCCACTTTTGTTCACTCTTATCTTGGGGACTGTAGCTCACCTATCACAATTTAACAAAGGTCATCCAACAACTGGAAGGAAGCCCTCAGTGTAGGACGCCTTTGTCATCACACAATTACAGTGTATTCGGTTTCTAAGGTAGCATGGAGGTCGTATAGCCCAAATACTTTTCCTTAAACTTGAGGGGACTGAGGCATAAAAAAGAGAGGTAATTGTCCAGAGTTTCAGAGTTACTGGCAAAGCTGAGCAGAAGGGAAAGGGTCCCTTAGAGAAGGGCTCTGCTCTAATAGCATAAAGTAAGCCCCAGAAAGCTTCACATAACTTCCAGGGTGACCAGGGACATTCCTCAGTTCTCTTACCCGATTATTATAGCTCAACCAGTGGGATTCTAATTCTTCATGTGCAACATACTCTAAACAAAAGAGACTGAAAATTTAAGGTATGGAGAGAAAATGCTTCTTTGTCCATTACTAGAAAGCAGAGAGCCTCTCGCCCAGCCAAAAAGAATTAACCTATTCTTACAATCAGCCAAGCCAGCTTCTACCTTAGAGTTCTCTGCGTACATTGGACGCCAGGGGAGAGAAAAAAGAGGTTATTAACCCTGTGGGATAGTAAACATTGGCTATTCGACAATCCTACGGATATCTCTAATCAGCTATAATTTAACTGATGAAAAGTTATAATGATCAAGAGAAAATCCTATGATCCGTAACAACATACAACCATATGAACAAATCTCACAAATACAATAATGAGTGAGAGAAACCAGACACAAAAGAGTACACACTGCATGATTCTATTTATATAAAGTATGAAACCAAGGAAAACTAATCTCTGCTGTGGACAGCCTGGACTGATGTTGTCCTTGGGTGTTGGGCCCACCCCTCCCAACACCCCAGTGACTAGAAGGGAGCATGAGGGGACTTCTGGGGGTACTGAAATATTCTGTTTCTTGATCTGGGAGATGGTTATCAGGTGTGCTCGGTTTGTAAAAATGCGTTTAGCTGTAAGCCTATGATACATGCACTTTTCTTCAATGAAATGTAATATATAAACAGTCCTGTGATTAATTAGAAATTCTTCCTTACACCCTCAGCATAGAAATGCATGGCTTAAGGAGGTCAATGCTTAGACCACAGCTAGGAATATCATTCATGAGTGGGTAGGGATATACAACATGTCTTATATACATGCCATGCACTTAGGCTTTTTGTGAAATGTGAATGGCATTTGAGGAACCAGGAACATGTCTTTGATAGCTGGCTGCCTTTGGCATAAACATCTCTGAGATCTGGAGGGGTTATAAAACTCTCTCTGCTTGGTTCTTCTCTAACTTTCTGAAGCTGGGAGAAAAGGGAGCTGAGAGATTGGGTGAAGTCTAGATAGCTGAAAATGTCTCATAAAAGTTTTTCTCAGATGAACAGAGAAAATGGAGGAGGGAACTATCCATCAACCCCTTTTCTTCTCAAGATAGTCTAAGTGGCTGTCAAGATCGTAGAGAAGTGGTATCTGATCACTGTCAAGGTTCCACCTAAATAGGTTTAAAAATATGTTTTTTAAAAATAAAGATTGTATATATTTCAGGTGTACAACAAGATGAGTTGATACACACATACACAGTGAAATGATTACTACAGTCAAGATAATTAATATATCATCTCCTCACATGTTACCTTTTTTTGTGTGTGTGAAAAGAGCCCCTGAAATCTACTCTCTTAGCATAGTTCCAGTATTCAATACAGTATTATTAACTATAGTCATTAATTTTAGTCACATACAACATCACCAAGTGTTGCAGAATGATTCAAGTTAATGAAAAGCAAGCTAGAGCAGATGCTGGGAAGCATGAGGACACGGTGAAAAGTACCCTCGCCCCTAAACCAAGTATGGCCCCAACGAGAGCACAGCCGGGCCACTAAAAATAGCTAGTGAGCTCTGCAAGGAGTTATCTTTCTCTTCCTTCTTTTCATTCTGAGATGATTGTACCCTTAATATCCTGTCTGTAAGACACAGGGAAAGCCCCTTCACAGATGCAACTATGTAGATGGACGATTCTAAAGCAGTTCTTTTTTCATGCTGGTATAAACAGAAGAAATTGGGTTCTAATTCCAGACCTACTGAGAACTGTATACTTCCCAATGTTAAAAATTAGAGGGCTTCCCTGGTGGCACAGTGGTTGGGAGTCCGCCTGCCGATGCAGGGGACGCGGGTTCGTCCCGGTCCCCTGCATCTTCCGGTCCGGGAAGATCTCACATGCCGCGGAGCGGCTGGGCCCGTGAGCCATGGCCGCTGAGCCTGTGCTCCGGAGCCTGTGCTACGCAACGGGAGAGACCACAATGGTGAGAGGCCCGTGTACCGCAAAAAAAAAAAAAGAATTAGAAAACTGACCAAGAACTAAGGCTACTATCGACCACAGTCCTGTTTACTGAAGTCCATTCTCTCCCAGCATCAAATTTTAACACTGGATTTTGTCAACTGCGAACCAGTGAATTCCCTATATATGAAATCAATGATAGCCCTCTATATATCCTCTTTCTACATACCACTTGTGGGAAGATTATTCACCTTCTAAAAAGTATTCTGGGGATGTCAGAGCTTGAATGTTGGACATGGTATATCATGTACAATGGTTGGGGCTTTTGCCACCATTTGTAACCAAAAGTCATAAATAAATGACTCCATTAAGAGCTCAGGTTGAGATAGCTTAGAAAAGAGCTTCTTGGGTTTCCAAAAGGCTAGTTCCACTACTGACAGGTAAGGTGAATTTGGTATAAATTTCTTAAGATTATCACAATAAATTTTGAGCTTTTCCTTACTCAAATTTTTCGACATACACCCAAGGAATTGTGACAAAAAACTGAGCTTCAGAAAGCATTCAGGGATGGGTTTGAATTCCACCTGGGGTACCAAAAAAAAAAAAAAGAGGAAGAAAGCATTCAGGGACCCAAAGACAAAGATACGTCATGATAAGAATAACCAAATTCATGAGTTCACCTTGTCCAAGATGAGAACTTGGAAAGAGAACTAAACCAAAAACATAAACATACATGGATTTTCTAAATGAACTAGAAGAAGAAATCATGAAATGACACAGAAGGTTTCTGCATCCCAACAGCTTCACAAACCACTTAGGAAATCAACCAAACACAGTCATTATTAATATATGCAAATTATGAATTATGCTGCCAGTCCTGGGGTTGTACCTTGCAAATGGTTACTTTCTCAGGGCTACTATAAATTCAACTCAGAAAGGAAGAAAAAAAGCCAATTCAAATTTTTTCTCCATAAGTACGTGGCAGGGCAAGACCCATGGAAAGCCTTTTAAGTGGGCCAATAAGATATTCTTTCTCTTATTTACAAGACTGTGTCTTTGACTAGAAATAGCTATTTACCTTTTTAAAGAGTCTTCCTGAGTCCTCGCTGACTTGGACAAATCGAGGAATGATATTATTCAGGTAGATGTCACTCAGGGTGGTGTGGTCCCTGCTCTCCCGCTTCACCTGGTTTAAGAGGAGATTCCAGCAGTTGACTGGAGAGAGAACATTTTGATCCTTCCTGCGAGAAACAGCAAGAAAAAAAAAAAATCAGTGTTGGTAAGCAGGCAGGGCCAACATCTATGACTACAGTCCATGTCACAAAATCACAGCAATCAGAGCCCAACCAGAAATAAAGATGTCTTTCCTGAAGTTGCACCTCTAGTTTTCTCTTTTTCTAAAAACTCAGTGGAGGAAAAAGGGAGAAAATAAGATTAATGAAAAGGGGAAGGAGGAGAGAGGAAGAGGGAAAGAGGATTAGAAGAAGCAGGATTATCTGTTGAGCATCTATTATGTTCTAGAAACTTGGTAAAATCTTTATAGGCATTATCTCATCTAAGCTCCATCATTTTGTTGTCAGAAAAGAACTACCATTATCTCCATTTTACTGATTAAAAAAAAAAAAAACACTCAGAGAGGTTGTCACTTGCCCACAGCTATTAAGGAGTCACAGAGACAGTAAAAGGGAGTCAGGGACTAGAACCACAGTTCTGTGCTGACTAGAATGATTCTAGGAGGTCTGACTCCAAATTCCATGACCTCAACCACTAAATCATTTGGTTTTTGTCTAGGATTAGAGGGAAAAGTTAGTCTCTAGACAAAAATCTACACTACAGACTAAATAAATCCCCACACATTCATCTCTCATAGGATTCAATGAAGACAACTGGTGGAGGCATTTGCCATAAAAAAGTCACCGAAAACTCTTCAGCCTCACAGAACACATCTACAGAGGTTGGATTTCATTGATTGAGCCATTTTCTATGTCCCATACAACCAAGAGCATAAACCGTATCTGAACACATGTGTTCCAAAGATGTCTACAGCCTGAGTGGAACAGTAAAGCACCAAACCTAGATGCTCATTTCTACTGAAATCGCTGTGATCCAAAAGAATTATTGATTACATAATCAGCTCACAGCACTAATTTAAGCAACACAAAGTTTTACATCTGCAAGTTGGACTTCTTAAAGGAGAGAAACAGAAGGTAGGGGTTATTTATCAAACGCTTACTGTATACTTGGCCCATGGCTGGGCCCTATACTCATGTTGTTTAACTTGAACTCTACAAAACTTGATGAAGTGGCGGTTATCAACCACATTCAGCAGCTGAGGAAAGTTGGACTAAGAAAGGTTAAATATCTTGTTCAAGGTCACATAGCTAAAAAGTGGCAATGCTGGCATTCAAGAACAAGCCCTGTAATTGAAAAGAGAATGCTTGTAATCACTGCAAAGTATCACAACCAGTTTGTTCCCGTTTCCCCTCTCCCCTCCCTACAGACAGACTCTTAATGCAAAGAAAGTGAGCTGAGAGTGGCTTGGTTAGCAAGTCTGCACCACTTCCCTTCCTGCTGCCAGGCACCTGTGACTTGTAGAGCATGGAATTCAACTTAGAAGGGCTCTTTCAGTTCAGTCGTAAGGTAACTATTAACAAATAATCCCGCCACACCTATTCTGGCTTCTGAACACACCATTAAATCAAAATATCTGTCTGACCAGCACCAACAGGCTGCTTCAAACCAATGAATATTAGAGTCCAAATTGAAACTGTTCTATAACTGCACTCCTCTCCGACCCGCTGCCCCAGGCACCACACTTCTGTGGTCAAAATCCCTAACATATATGTGCTGACCACTGTGGGAACAATTGTATCTTTCTAGGGAAATTAAAAGATTTCTATGGAAATTAAAAATTTCTATGGAAATTTCTATGGAAATTAAAAATTTCTAGGGAAATTAAAAGATTTCTATGGAAATTAAAAATATATACTAGCTAAGAGAGAGAGATACATGTAATTAGTCCACTCCTTTCAAAATTTCTAGCATCTGGGAAAAAAAAAAAAGGTAAATGGGAAACAATCCTAAACTCAAAATGGTGAGATCTGAGCACAAGCATTCAGCAATATTTGATATTTCCACTGCAAGAAAACTTTCAAATTGATTCCAAATCAGTCTCAGTTACAAAATCCTAAGTAATCTAATTTTTGGGGGGTGTCAAGATATCCATGTCCTCAGTAAGCATGGGATATACCAGGCAATTACACTTGCTTTTTAAAAGGGCAGATCTCCCATGACCTTAACTTTACAAATGGTTTCAATCTGTTTCTTGCAGATGAATGTGGGTTGGTGGTGCCTCTTTGTTCTTCTCCTAGAGTGCTTTACACACATAAAAACATACTACAATTCAATTTTATAAATGTATAAACACTTGTATCTTAAATGAACAAAGTACAGTAGTAGGAGCTTTAGTGGTTATAAAAGTGCTGATGTCACAGTACAGTGTGGGAGACAAAGAAAGACCTATAATATAACAAAAGGTTAAAGGTATGAACAAGGGGCCTCCTAGCTCACCAATGTACATCACAGATCACAAGTGAGGCAGGAGAGGCAAAACCGATTCAATACCATGCAAGATGATGCAGAGCATAAATCTCAAGGGGACCCTTGAGTAAAAAAAGATGAATTAATAAGAAGGATGGGCAGAAGTGGGACTCTTTTAAAATGCCTTATCACTTAACATTCATAAATATATATTTATTAAAAATTTCTAAGGTGCTACAAAAACTTTTACATGTATTTATTTCCATTCTTACAGCATGTGGTGGGACAGCCATTATTAGTTTCAGTGAGCAGAAGCTTTAAAATGTGTTCTGAGTAATGCTGGAGTTACAGAGAAACCTATTTCAGTTTCAAACAACTGTAATATACCCATTCAAATGAACAACCCCCACTGAAATATGTAAAGGACCCAGGCCCAGTTTCCCTGCAGTAGATACCACCACAATGTCTCATGGGCTGCTGAGGTGAGCTTTGTTATATGCAAGCTTTGGAATAAAGAATCAATGCATGTATCCAGACTGCTGGAAAACGTGCTATCGATTAAAATGTATGTTGCTCTGCACAGGTTTAGTTTTTAATTCAACCTGTGTGCCTCCTTG